>NW_026290913.1:1070000-1110000 GCF_023373465.1 Oncorhynchus keta
AATAAACGGGCTTTCCAGAATGCTGTCTTACTGCTGCTGTCGTAGGGGCTGGTGTACATCCATACTGTTTTACTGCTGGGTGGGGGGCTGGTGTACATACATACTGTTTTACTGCTGGGTGACGGCTGGTGTACATCCATACTGTTTTACTGCTGGGTGGGGGCTGGTGTACATACATACTGTTTTACTGCTGGGTGACGGCTGGTGTACATCCATACTGTTTTACTGCTGGGTGGGGGCTGGTGTACATACATACTGTTTTACTGCTGGGTGGGGGCTGGTGTACATCTATACTGTTTTACTGCTGGGTGGGGGCTGGTGTACATCTATACTGTTTTACTGCTGGTTGGGGCTGTTGTACATCTATACTGTTTTACTGCTGGGTGGGGGCTGGTGTACATCTATACTGTTTTACTGCTGGGTGGGGGCTGGTGTACATCTATACTGTTTTACTGCTGGGTGGGGGCTGGTGTACATCTATACTGTTTTATTGCTGGGTGGGGGCTGGTGTACATCTATACTGTTTTACTGCTGGGTGGGGGATGGTGTACATCTATACTGTTTTACTGCTGGGTGGGGGCTGGTGTACATCTATACTGTTTTACTGCTGGGTGGGGGCTGGTGTACATCTATACTGTTTTACTGCTGGGTGGGGGCTGGTGTACATCTATACTGTTTTACTGCTGGGTGGGGGCTGGTGTACATCTATACTGTTTTACTGCTGGGTGGGGGCTGGTGTACATCTATACTGTTTTACTGCTGGGTGGGGGATGGTGTACATCTATACTGTTTTACTGCTGGGTGGGGGCTGGTGTACATCTATACTGTTTTACTGCTGGGTGGGGGCTGGTGTACATCTATACTGTTTTATTGCTGGGTGGGGGATGGTGTACATCTATACTGTTTTACTGCTGGGTGGGGGCTGGTGTACATCTATACTGTTTTATTGCTGGGTGGGGGATGGTGTACATCTATACTGTTTTACTGCTGGGTGGGGGCTGGTGTACATCTATACTGTTTTATTGCTGGGTGGGGGCTGGTGTACATCTATACTGTTTTACTGCTGGTTGGGGGCTGGTGTACATCTATACTGTTTTATTGCTGGGTGGGGGATGGTGTACATCTATACTGTTTTACTGCTGGGTGGGGTCTGGTGTACATCCATACTGTTTTACTGCTGGGTGGTGGCTGGTGTACATCTATACTGTTTTACTGCTGGGTGGGGGCTGGTGTACATCTATACTGTTTTACTGCTGGGTGGGGGATGGTGTACATCTATACTGTTTTACTGCTGGTTGGTGGCTGGTGTACATCTATACTGTTTTACTGCTGGGTGGGGGATGGTGTACATCTATACTGTTTTACTGCTGGTTGGTGGCTGGTGTACATCTATACTGTTTTATTGCTGGGTGGGGGATGGTGTACATCTATACTGTTTTACTGCTGGGTGGGGGATGGTGTACATCCATACTGTTTTACTGCTGGGTGGGGTCTGTTGTACATCCATACTGTTTTACTGCTGGGTGGGGGCTGGTGTACATCTATACTGTTTTACTGCTGGGTGGGGGCTGGTGTACATCGATACTGTTTTACTGCTGGGTGGGGTCTGTTGTACATCCATACTGTTTTACTGCTGGGTGGGGACTGGTGTACATCTATACTGTTTTACTGCTGGGTGGGGTCTGTTGTACATCCATACTGTTTTACTGCTGGGTGGGGACTGGTGTACATCTATACTGTTTTACTGCTGGGTGGGGTCTGTTGTACATCCATACTGTTTTACTGCTGGGTGGGGACTGGTGTACATCTATACTGTTTTACTGCTGGGTGGTGGCTGGTGTACATCTATACTGTTTTACTGCTGGGTGGGGGCTGGTGTACATCTATACTGTTTTACTGCTGGGTGGGGGCTGGTGTACATCTATACTGTTTTACTGCTAGTTGGGGGCTGGTGTACATCTATACTGTTTTACTGCTGGTTGGTGGCTGGTGTACATCTATACTGTTTTACTGCTAGTTGGGGGCTGGTGTACATCCATACTGTTTTACTGCTAGTTGGTGGCTGGTGTACATCTATACTGTTTTACTGCTAGTTGGTGGCTGGTGTACATCTATACTGTTTTACTGCTGGTTGGGGGCTGGTGTACATCCATACTGTTTTACTGCTGGTTGGTGGCTCGTGTACATCTATACTGTTTTACTGCTGGTTGGTGGCTGGTGTACATCTATACTGTTTTACTGCTGGTTGGTGGCTGGTGTACATCTATACTGTTTTACTGCTGGTTGGTGGCTGGTGTACATCCATACTGTTTTACTGCTGGTTGGGGGCTGGTGTACATCTATACTGTTTTACTGCTGGTTGGTGGCTGGTGTACATCTATACTGTTTTACTGCTGGGTGGGGCTGGTGTACATCTATACTGTTTTACTGCTGGGTGGTGGCTGGTGTACATCTATACTGTTTTACTGCTGGGTGGGGGCTGGTGTACATCCAGTACATCCATACTGTTTTACTGCTGGGTGGGGGCTGGTGTACATCCATACTGTTTTACTGCTGGGTGGTGGCTGGTGTACATCTATACTGTTTTACTGCTGGTTGGTGGCTGGTGTACATCTATACTGTTTTACTGCTGGGTGGGGCTGGTGTACATCTATACTGTTTTACTGCTGGGTGGTGGCTGGTGTACATCTATACTGTTTTACTGCTGGGTGGTGGCTGGTGTACATCTATACTGTTTTACTGCTGGGTGGGGGCTGGTGTACATCTATACTGTTTTACTGCTGGGTGGGGGCTGGTGTACATCTATACTGTTTTACTGCTGGGTGGTGGCTGGTGTACATCTATACTGTTTTACTGCTGGGTGGTGGCTGGTGTACATCTATACTGTTTTACTGCTGGGTGGGGGCTGGTGTACATCCATACTGTTTTACTGCTGGGTGGGGGCTGGTGTACATCTATACTGTTTTACTGCTGGTTGGTGGTTGGTGTACATCTATACTGTTTTACTGCTGGGTGGTGGCTGGTGTACATCTATACTGTTTTACTGCTGGGTGGTGGCTGGTGTACATCTATACTGTTTTACTGCTGGGTGGGGGCTGGTGTACATCCATACTGTTTTACTGCTGGGTGGGGGCTGGTGTACATCTATACTGTTTTACTGCTGGGTGGTGGCTGGTGTACATCTATACTGTTTTACTGCTGGGTGGGGGCTGGTGTACATCCATACTGTTTTACTGCTGGGTGGGGGCTGGTGTACATCTATACTGTTTTACTGCTGGGTGGTGGCTGGTGTACATCTATACTGTTTTACTGCTGGGTGGTGGCTGGTGTACATCTATACTGTTTTACTGCTGGGTGGGGGCTGGTGTACATCCATACTGTTTTACTGCTGGGTGGGGGCTGGTGTACATCTATACTGTTTTACTGCTGGTTGGTGGCTGGTGTACATCTATACTGTTTTACTGCTGGGTGGGGGCTGGTGTACATCTATACTGTTTTACTGCTGGGTGGGGTCTGGTGTACATCTATACTGTTTTACTGCTGGATGGTGGCTGGTGTACATCTATACTGTTTTACTGCTGGGTGGGGGCTGGTGTACATCTATACTGTTTTACTGCTGGGTGGGGTCTGGTGTACATCTATACTGTTTTACTGCTGGTTGGTGGCTGGTGTACATCTATGCTGTTTTATTGCTGGGTGGGGGCTGGTGTACATCTATACTGTTTTACTGCTGGTTGGGGGCTGGTGTACATCTATACTGTTTTACTGCTGGGTGGGGCTGGTGTACATCTATACTGTTTTACTGCTGGGTGGGGGCTGGTGTACATCTATACTGTTTTACTGCTGGGTGGGGACTGGTGTACATCTATACTGTTTTACTGCTGGGTGGGGGCTGGTGTACATCTATACTGTTTTACTGCTGGGTGGGGTCTGGTGTACATCTATACTGTTTTACTGCTGGTTGGTGGCTGGTGTACATCTATACTGTTTTATTGCTGGGTGGGGGCTGGTGTACATCTATACTGTTTTACTGCTGGTTGGGGGCTGGTGTACATCTATACTGTTTTACTGCTGGTTGGGGGCTGGTGTACATCTATACTGTTTTATTGCTGGGTGGGGGCTGGTGTACATCTATACTGTTTTACTGCTGGTTGGGGGCTGGTGTACATCTATACTGTTTTACTGCTGGGTGGGGGCTGGTGTACATCTATACTGTTTTATTGCTGGGTGGGGCTGGTGTACATCTATACTGTTTTACTGCTGTTTGGGGGCTGGTGTACATCTATACTGTTTTACTGCTGGGTGGGGCTGGTGTACATCTATACTGTTTTACTGCTGGGTGGGGGCTGGTGTACATCTATACTGTTTTACTGCTGGGTGGGGACTGGTGTACATCTATACTGTTTTACTGCTGGGTGGGGGCTGGTGTACATCTATACTGTTTTACTGCTGGGTGGTGGCTGGTGTACATCCATACTGTTTTACTGCTGGGTGGGGGGCTGGTGTACATCCATACTGTTTTACTGCTGGTTGGGGCTGGTGTACATCTATACTGTTTTACTGCTGGGTGGGGGCTGGTGTACATCTATACTGTTTTACTGCTGGTTGGTGGCTGGTGTACATCTATACTGTTTTACTGCTGGGTGGTGGCTGGTGTACATCTATACTGTTTTACTGCTGGGTGGGGGCTGGTGTACATCTATACTGTTTTACTGCTGGGTGGTGGCTGGTGTACATCTATACTGTTTTACTGCTGGGTGGGGGCTGGTGTACATCCATACTGTTTTACTGCTGGGTGGGGGCTGGTGTACATCTATACTGTTTTACTGCTGGGTGGTGGCTGGTGTACATCTATACTGTTTTACTGCTGGGTGGGGGCTGGTGTACATCCATACTGTTTTACTGCTGGTTGGGGGCTGGTGTACATCTATACTGTTTTACTGCTGGGTGGTGGCTGGTGTACATCTATACTGTTTTACTGCTGGGTGGGGGCTGGTGTACATCCATACTGTTTTACTGCTGGGTGGGGGCTGGTGTACATCTATACTGTTTTACTGCTGGGTGGGGGCTGGTGTACATCCATACTGTTTTACTGCTGGGTGGGGGCTGGTGTACATCTATACTGTTTTACTGCTGGGTGGGGGCTGGTGTACATCTATACTGTTTTACTGCTGGGTGGGGGCTGGTGTACATCTATACTGTTTTACTGCTGGGTGGGGGCTGGTGTACATCCATACTGTTTTACTGCTGGGTGGGGGCTGGTGTACATCCATACTGTTTTACTGCTGGTTGGGGGCTGGTGTACATCTATACTGTTTTACTGCTGGGTGGGGGCTGGTGTACATCTATACTGTTTTACTGCTGGGTGGGGCTGGTGTACATCTATACTGTTTTACTGCTGGGTGGGGGCTGGTGTACATCCATACTGTTTTACTGCTGGGTGGGGGCTGGTGTACATCTATACTGTTTTACTGCTGGGTGGGGGGCTGGTGTACATCCATACTGTTTTACTGCTGGGTGGGGGCTGGTGTACATCTATACTGTTTTACTGCTGGGTGGGGGCTGGTGTACATCTATACTGTTTTACTGCTGGGTGGGGGCTGGTGTACATTTACTGTTTTACTGCTGGGTGGGGCTGGTGTACATCCATACTGTTTTACTGCTGGGTGGGGGCTGGTGTACATCCATACTGTTTTACTGCTGGGTGGGGGCTGGTGTACATCTATACTGTTTTACTGCTGGGTGGGGCTGGTGTACATCCATACTGTTTTACTGCTGGTTGGGGGCTGGTGTACATCTATACTGTTTTACTGCTGGGTGGGGGCTGGTGTACATCTATACTGTTTTACTGCTGGGTGGGGGCTGGTGTACATCTATACTGTTTTACTGCTGGGTGGGGGCTGGTGTACATCTATACTGTTTTACTGCTGGGTGGGGGGCTGGTGTACATCTATACTGTTTTATTGCTGGGTGGGGGCTGGTGTACATCTATACTGTTTTACTGCTGGTTGGTGGCTGGTGTACATCTATACTGTTTTACTGCTGGGTGGGGGCTGGTGTACATCTATACTGTTTTACTGCTGGGTGGGGGCTGGTGTACATCTATACTGTTTTACTGCTGGTTGGGGGCTGGTGTACATCTATACTGTTTTACTGCTGGGTGGGGGCTGGTGTACATCTATACTGTTTTACTGCTGGGTGGGGGCTGGTGTACATCTATACTGTTTTACTGCTGGTTGGGGGCTGGTGTACATCTATACTGTTTTACTGCTGGGTGGGGGCTGGTGTACATCTATACTGTTTTACTGCTGGGTGGTGGCTGGTGTACATCTATACTGTTTTACTGCTGGGTGGTGGCTGGTGTACATCTATACTGTTTTACTGCTGGGTGGGGGCTGGTGTACATCTATACTGTTTTATTGCTGGGTGGGGGCTGGTGTACATCTATACTGTTTTACTGCTGGGTGGTGGCTGGTGTACATCTATACTTTTTTACTGCTGGGTGGGGCTGGTGTACATCCAAACTGTTTTACTGCTGGGTGGGGCTGGTGTACATCTATACTGTCTTACTGCTAGTTGGGGGCTGGTGTACATCCATACTGTTTTACTGCTGGGTGGGGGCTGGTGTACATCTATACTGTTTTACTGCTGGGTGGGGGCTGGTGTACATCTATACTGTTTTACTGCTGGGTGGGGGCTGGTGTACATCTATACTGTTTTACTGCTGGGTGGTGGCTGGTGTACATCTATACTGTTTTACTGCTGGTTGGTGGCTGGTGTACATCTATACTGTTTTACTGCTGGGGGCTTTACTGCTGTTTTACTGTTGGGGGCTGGTGTACATCTATACTGTTTTACTGCTGGGTGGGGGCTGGTGTACATCTATACTGTTTTACTGCTGGTTGGGGGCTGGTGTACATCTATACTGTTTTACTGCTGGTTGGTGGCTGGTGTACATCTATACTGTTTTACTGCTGGGTGGGGGCTGGTGTACATCTATACTGTTTTACTGCTGGTTGGGGGCTGGTGTACATCTATACTGTTTTACTGCTGGGTGGGGCTGGTGTACATCTATACTGTTTTACTGCTGGTTGGGGGCTGGTGTACATCTATACTGTTTTACTGCTGGTTGGTGGCTGGTGTACATCTATACTGTTTTACTGCTGGTTGGTGGCTGGTGTACATCTATACTGTTTTACTGCTGGTTGGTGGCTGGTGTACATCTATACTGTTTTACTGCTGGGTGGGGGCTGGTGTACATCCATATTGTTTTACTGCTGTGTGGGGGCTGGTGTACATCCATACTGTTTTACTGCTGGGTGAGGGCTGGTGTACATCTATACTGTTTTACTACTGGGCTGGGTGGGGGCTGGTGTACATCTATACTGTTTTACTGCTGGGTGGGGGCTGGTGTACATCTATACTGTTTTACTGCTAGTTGGGGGCTGGTGTACATCCATACTGTTTTACTGCTGGGTGGTGGCTGGTGTACATCTATACTGTTTTACTGCTGGGTGGGGGCTGGTGTACATCCATACTGTTTTACTGTTGGGTGGGGGCTGGTGTACATCTATACTGTTTTACTGCTGGGTGGGGGCTGGTGTACATCCATACTGTTTTACTGCTGGTTGGTGGCTGGTGTACATCCATACTGTTTTACTGCTGGTTGGTGGCTGGTGTACATCTATACTGTTTTACTGCTGGGTGGGGGCTGGTGTACATCTATACTGTTTTACTGCTGGGTGGGGGCTGGTGTACATCTATACTGTTTTACTGCTGGGTGGGGGCTGGTGTACATCCATACTGTTTTACTGCTGGGTGGGGCTGGTGTACATCTATACTGTTTTACTGCTGGGTGGGGGCTGGTGTACATCTATACTGTTTTACTGCTGGGTGGGGGCTGGTGTACATCCATACTGTTTTACTGCTGGGTGGGGGCTGGTGTACATCCATACTGTTTTACTGCTGGTTGGGGGCTGGTGTACATCCATACTGTTTTACTGCTGGTTGGGGGCTGGTGTACATCCATACTGTTTTACTGCTGGGTGGGGGCTGGTGTACATCCATACTGTTTTACTGCTGGGTGGGGGCTGGTGTACATCCATACTGTTTTACTGCTGGTTGGGGGCTGGTGTACATCCATACTGTTTTACTGCTGGTTGGGGGCTGGTGTACATCCATACTGTTTTACTGCTGGGTGGGGGCTGGTGTACATCCATACTGTTTTACTGCTGGGTGGGGGCTGGTGTACATCCATACTGTTTTACTGCTGGGTGGGGGCTGGTGTATATCCATACTGTTTTACTGCTGGGTGGGGGCTGGTGTACATCTATACTGTTTTACTGCTGGGTGGGGGCTGGTGTACATCTATACTGTCTTACTGCTAGTTGGGGGCTGGTGTACATCCATACTGTTTTACTGCTGGGTGGGGGCTGGTGTACATCTATACTGTTTTACTGCTGGGTGGGGGCTGGTGTACATCTATACTGTTTTACTGCTAGTTGGGGGCTGGTGTACATCCATACTGTTTTACTGCTGGGTGGTGGCTGGTGTACATCTATACTGTTTTACTGCTAGTTGGGGGCTGGTGTACATCCATACTGTTTTACTGCTGGGTGGGGGCTGGTGTACATCTATACTGTTTTACTGCTAGTTGGGGGCTGGTGTACATCCATACTGTTTTACTGCTGGGTGGGGGCTGGTGTACATCTATACTGTTTTACTGCTGGGTGGGGGCTGGTGTACATCCATACTGTTTTACTGCTGGGTGGGGGCTGGTGTACATCTATACTGTTTTACTGCTAGTTGGGGGCTGGTGTACATCCATACTGTTTTACTGCTGGGTGGGGGCTGGTGTACATCTATACTGTTTTACTGCTAGTTGGGGGCTGGTGTACATCCATACTGTTTTACTGCTGGGTGGTGGCTGGTGTACATCTATACTGTTTTACTGCTGGGTGGGGGCTGGTGTACATCCATACTGTTTTACTGTTTGGTGGGGGCTGGTGTACATCTATACTGTTTTACTGCTGGGTGGGGGCTGGTGTACATCCATACTGTTTTACTGCTGGTTGGTGGCTGGTGTACATCTATACTGTTTTACTGCTGGGTGGGGGCTGGTGTACATCCATACTGTTTTACTGCTGGGTGGGGGCTGGTGTACATCCATACTGTTTTACTGCTGGTTGGGGGCTGGTGTACATCCATACTGTTTTACTGCTGGTTGGGGGCTGGTGTACATCCATACTGTTTTACTGCTGGGTGGGGGCTGGTGTACATCCATACTGTTTTACTGCTGGTTGGGGGCTGGTGTACATCCATACTGTTTTACTGCTGGTTGGGGGCTGGTGTACATCCATACTGTTTTACTGCTGGGTGGGGGCTGGTGTACATCCATACTGTTTTACTGCTGGGTGGGGGGCTGGTGTACATCCATACTGTTTTACTGCTGGGTGGGGGCTGGTGTACATCTATACTGTTTTACTGCTGGTTGGGGGCTGGTGTACATCTATACTGTTTTACTGCTGGGTGGGGGCTGGTGTACATCCATACTGTTTTACTGCTGGGTGGGGACTGGTGTACATCCATACTGTTTTACTGCTGGGTGGGGGCTGGTGTACATCTATACTGTTTTACTGTTGGGTGGGGGCTGGTGTACATCCATACTGTTTTACTGCTGGGTGGGGGCTGGTGTACATCCATACTGTTTTACTGCTGGGTGGGGGCTGGTGTACATCCATACTGTTTTACTGCTGGGTGGGGGCTGGTGTACATCCATACTGTTTTACTGCTGGGTGGGGGCTGGTGTACATCTATACTGTTTTACTGCTGGGTGGGGGCTGGTGTACATCCATACTGTTTTACTGCTGGGTGGGGGCTGGTGTACATCTATACTGTTTTACTGCTGGGTGGGGGCTGGTGTACATCCATACTGTTTTACTGCTGGGTGGGGGGCTTAAAGCTCTCATATGCTCCATCTACGTATATACTGTGTTACCGTAACATACATATTTTGTTTTAGGCAATTCCTTTCCCAACGTTTTACACTACTTCATATTGTTTGCCGGTTTCTAAGTGTTTTCTCAGCCTCTCTGGTATAAATAGTGTGGCAGACTTATGGTATTTCTTTCCCCTGTTTATTTTGGTTAGTGTAGAAATGCAACGTGTCTGTGTGGAGAGTGTTGTATAGGGCTGGGCTGTATTGGAGCTGTGGTTCTGATGGATGTCCAGACTGAATGCAATGTTCCAGAGGAGGGACTGTAGACTGACTGGAGACTCCAGTCCTGTACTGGTCTGGACCTAGTAAACACAGTAAAGAGGAGAAGGAAACTGGTCTGGGCCTAGTAAACACAGTAAAGAGGAGAAGGAGACTCCATCCCCGTACTGGTCTGGGCCTAGTAAACACAGTAAAGAGGAGAAGGAAACTGGTCTGGGCCTAGTAAACACAGTAAAGAGGAGAAGGAAACTGGTCTGGGCCTAGTAAATACAGTAAAGAGGAGAAGGAAACTGGTCTGGGCCTAGTAAACACAGTAATGAGGAGAAGGAAAATCCAGCCCCGTACTGGTCTGGACCTAGTAAACACAGTAAAGAGGAGAAGGAGACTCCAGCCCCGTACTGGTCTGGGCCTAGTAAACACAGTAAAGAGGAGAAGGAAACTCCAGCCCCGTACTTGTCTGGGCCTAGTAAACACAGTAAAGAAGAGAAGGAAACTGGTCTGGGCCTAGTAAACACAGTAAAGAGGAGAAGGAAACTCCAGCCCCGTACTGGTCTGGACCTAGTAAACACAGTAAAGAGGAGAAGGAAACTGGTCTGGGCCTAGTAAACACAGTAAAGAGGAGAAGGAAACTGGTCTGGGCCTAGTAAACACAGTAAAGAGGAGAAGGAAACTGGTCTGGACCTAGTAAACACAGTAAAGAGGAGAAGGAAACTGGTCTGGACCTAGTAAACACAGTAAAGAGGAGAAGGAAACTCCAGCCCCGTACTGGTCTGGGCCTAGTAAACACAGTAAAGAGGAGAAGGAAACTGGTCTGGGCCTAGTAAACACAGTAAAGAGGAGAAGGAAATTCCAGCCCCGTACTGGTCTGGGCCTAGTAAACACAGTAAAGAGGAGAAGGAAATTCCAGCCCCGTACTGGTCTGGGCCTAGTAAACACAGTAAAGAGGAGAAGGAAACTGGTCTGGGCCTAGTAAACACAGTAAAGAGGAGAAGGAAACTCCAGCCCCGTACTGGTCTGGACCTAGTAAACACAGTAAAGAGGAGACGGAAACTGGTCTGGGCCTAGTAAACACAGTAAAGAGGAGAAGGAAACTCCAGCCCCGTACTGGTCTGGGCCTAGTAAACACAGTAAATAGGAGAAGGAAACTCCAGCCCCGTACTGGTCTGGGTCTAGTAAACACAGTAAATAGGAGAAGGAAACTCCAGCCCCGTACTGGTCTGGGCCTAGTAAACACAGTAAATAGGAGAAGGAAACTCCAGCCCCGTACTGGTCTGGGTCTAGTAAACACAGTAAAGAGGAGAAGGAAACTCCAGCCCCGTACTGGTCTGGGCCTAGTAAACACAGTAAATAGGAGAAGGAAACTCCAGCCCCGTACTGGTCTGGGCCTAGTAAACACAGTAAAGAGGAGAAGGAAACTCCATCCCCGTACTGGTTTGGGCCTAGTAAACACAGTAAAGAGGAGAAGGAAACTGGTCTGGGCCTAGTAAACACAGTAAAGAGGAGAAGGAAATTCCAGCCCCGTACTGGTTTGGGCCTAGTAAACACAGTAAAGAGGAGAAGGAAACTGGTCTGGGCCTAGTAAACACAGTGAAGAGGAGAAGGAAACTCCAGCCCCGTACTGGTCTGGGCCTAGTAAACACAGTAAAGAGGAGAAGGAAACTGGTCTGGGCCTAGTAAACACAGTAAAGAGGAGAAGGAAACTAGTCTGGGCCTAGTAAACACAGTGAAGAGGAGAAGGAAACTCCAGCCCCGTACTGGTCTGGGCCTAGTAAACACAGTAAAGAGGAGAAGGAAACTGGTCTGGGCCTAGTAAACACAGTAAAGAGGAGAAGGAAACTGGTCTGTGCCTAGTAAACACAGTAAAGAGGAGAAGGAAACTGGTCTGGGCCTAGTAAACACAGTAAAGAGGAGAAGGAAACTGGTCTGGGCCTAGTAAACACAGTAAAGAGGAGAAGGAAACTGGTCTGGACCTAGTAAACACAGTAAAGAGGAGAAGGAAACTGGTCTGGGCCTAGTAAACACAGTAAAGAGGAGAAGGAAACTGGTCTGGGCCTAGTAAACACAGTAAAGAAGAGAAGGAAACTGGTCTGGGCCTAGTAAACACAGTAAAGAGGAGAAGGAAACTCCAGCCCCGTACTGGTCTGGGCCTAGTAAACACAGTAAAGAGGAGAAGGAAACTCCAGCCCCGTACTGGTTTGGGCCTAGTAAACACAGTAAAGAGGAGAAGGAAATTCCAGCCCCGTACTGGTTTGGGCCTAGTAAACACAGTAAAGAGGAGAAGGAGTCTCCAGTCCTGGCCCTATAGTAAACAGTGCAGAGGAGAGGGAGTCTCCAGTCCTGGCCCTATAGTAAACAGTGCAGAGGAGAGGGAGTCTCCAGTCCTGGCCCTATAGTAAACAGTTCAGAGGAAAAGGAGTCTCCAGTCCTGGCCCTATAGTAAACAGTGCAGAGGAGAAGGAGTCTCCAGTCCTGGCCCTATAGTAAACAGTGCAGAGGAGAGGGAGTCTCCAGTCCTGGCCCTATAGTAAACAGTTCAGAGGAAAAGGAGTCTCCAGTCCTGGCCCTATAGTAAACAGTGCAGAGGAGAAGGAGACTCCAGTCCTGGCCCTATAGTAAACAGTGCAGAGGAGAAGGAGTCTCCAGTCCTGGCCCTATAGTAAACAGTTCAGAGGAAAAGGAGTCTCCAGTCCTGGCCCTATAGTAAACAGTGCAGAGGAGAAGGAGTCTCCAGTCCTGGCCCTATAGTAAACAGTGCAGAGGAGAAGGAGTCTCCAGTCCTGGCCCTATAGTAAACAGTGCAGAGGAGAAGGAGTCTCCAGTCCTGGCCCTATAGTAAACAGTGCAGAGGAGAAGGAGTCTCCAGTCCTGGCCCTATAGTGGCCCTATAGTGCAAACAGTTCAGAGGAAAAGGAGTCTCCAGTCCTGGCCCTATAGTAAACAGTGCAGAGGAGAAGGATAGTAAACAGTGCAGAGGAGAAGGAGTCTCCAGTCCTGGCCCTATAGTAAACAGTGCAGAGGAGAAGGAGTCTCCAGTCCTGGCCCTATAGTAAACAGTGCAGAGGAAAAGGAGTCTCCAGTCCTGGCCCTATAGTAAACAGTGCAGAGGAGAAGGAGTCTCCAGTCCTGGCCCTATAGTAAACAGTGCAGAGGAGAAGGAGTCTCCAGTCCTGGCCCTATAGTAAACAGTGCAGAGGAGAAGGAGTCTCCAGTCCTGGCCCTATAGTAAACAGTGCAGAGGAGAAGGAGTCTCCAGTCCTGGCCCTATAGTAAACAGTGCAGAGGAAAAGGAGTCTCCAGTCCTGGCCCTATAGTAAACAGTGCAGAGGAGAAGGAGTCTCCAGTCCTGGCCCTATAGTAAACAGTGCAGAGGAGAAGGAGACTCCAGTCCTGGCCTTATAGTAAACATTGCAGAGTCTCTGTGAATGAGCTTTGTGTTCCCCAGCCCAGTCAATTAGAAGCTAGTCGACAGCTCCAGGCCGGGGAGTTTCCTCATGCTTTCACGCCTATAGTAGGACCTCTCCTATTGTGTCTCTCTCTCTCTCTCTTTCTCCATCCAATCCATCCAACCTTTCTCTCTCTTTCTTCCCTCTGTCTCTCTCTCTCTCCCTCTCTCTCTTGCTCTCTCTCTCTCTCTCTCTCTCTCTCTCTCCTCTCCTGCTGCTGAGGCCTGTGTAGGGCCAGTGGGGCCTCTCCTCCCCTGCTGCTGAGGCCTGTAGGGCCAGTGGGGCCTCTCCTCTCCTGCTGCTGAGGCCTGTGTATAGCCAGAGGGGCCTCTCCTCTCCTGCTGCTGAGGCCTGTGTACGGCCAGAGGGGCTTCTCCTCTCCTGCTGCTGAGGCCTGTGTAGGGCCAGTGGGGCCTCTCCTCTCCTGCTGCTGAGGCCTGTGTAGGTCCAAAGGGGCCTCTCCTCTCCTACTGCTGAGGCCTGTGTAGGGCCAGTGGGGCCTCTCCTCTCCTGCTGCTGAGGCCTGTGTAGGGCCAGTGGGGCCTCTCCTCTCCTGCTGCTGAGGCCTGTGTAGGGCCAGAGGGGCCTCTCCTCTCCTGCTGCTGAGGCCTGTGTAGAGCCAGAGGGGCCTCTCCTCTCCTGCTGCTGAGGCCTGTAGGGCCAGTGAAACATACTCCTCACCTTTACAGTGTGAGGCCTGTAGGGCCAGTGAAACATACTCCTCACCTTTACAGTGTGAGGCCTGTAGGGCCAGTGAAACATACTCCTCACCTTTACAGTGTGAGGCCTGTAGGGCCAGTGAAACATACTCCTCACCTTTACAGTGTGAGGCCTGTAGGGCCAGTGAAACACACTCCTCACCTTTACAGTGTGAGGCCTGTAGGGCCAGTGAAACATACTCCTCACCTTTACAGTGTGAGGCCTGTCGGGCCAGTGGAACATACTCCTCACCTTTACAGTGTGAGGCCTGTAGGGCCAGTGAAACATACTCCTCACCTTTACAGCTTGAGGCCTGTAGGGCCAGTGAAACATACTCCTCACCTTTACAGCGTGAGGCCTGTCGGACCAGTGAAACATACTCCTCACCTTTACAGTGTGAGGCCTGTAGGGCCAGTGAAACATACTCCTCACCTTTACAGCTTGAGGCCTGTAGGGCCAGTGAAACATACTCCTCACCTTTACAGCGTGAGGCCTGTAGGGCCAGTGAAACATACTCCTCACCTTTACAGTGTGAGGCCTGTCGGACCAGTGAAACATACTCCTCACCTTTACAGTGTGAGGCCTGTAGGGCCAGTGAAACATACTCCTCACCTTTACAGTGTGAGGCCTGTAGGGCCAGTGAAACATACTCCTCACCTTTACAGTGTGAGGCCTGTAGGGCCAGTGAAACATACTCCTCACCTTTACAGCGTGAGGCCTGTAGGGCCAGTGAAACATACTCCTCACCTTTACAGTGTGAGGCCTGTAGGGCCAGTGAAACATACTCCTCACCTTTACAGCTTGAGGCCTGTAGGGCCAGTGAAACATACTCCTCACCTTTACAGCGTGAGGCCTGTCGGACCAGTGAAACATACTCCTCACCTTTACAGTGTGAGGCCTGTAGGGCCAGTGAAACATACTCCTCACCTTTACAGTGTGAGGCCTGTAGGGCCAGTGAAACATACTCCTCACCTTTACAGTGTGAGGCCTGTAGGGCCAGTGAAACATACTCCTCACCTTTACAGCGTGAGGCCTGTAGGGCCAGTGAAACATACTCCTCACCTTTACAGTGTGAGGCCTGTAGGGCCAGTGAAACATACTCCTCACCTTTACAGTGTGAGGCCTGTAGGGCCAGTGAAACATACTCCTCACCTTTACAGCGTGAGGCCTGTAGGGCCAGTGAAACATACTCCTCACCTTTACAGCTTGAGGCCTGTCGGGCCAGTGAAACATACTCCTCACCTTTACAGTGTGAGGCCTGTAGGGCCAGTGAAACATACTCCTCACCTTTACAGTGTGAGGCCTGTAGGGCCAGTGAAACATACTCCTCACCTTTACAGTGTGAGGCCTGTAGGGCCAGTGAAACACACTCCTCACCTTTACAGCGTGAGGCCTGTAGGGCCAGTGAAACATACTCCTCACCTTTACAGTGTGAGGCCTGTAGGGCCAGTGAAACATACTCCTCACCTTTACAGTGTGAGGCCTGTAGGGCCAGTGAAACATACTCCTCACCTTTACAGCTTGAGGCCTGTCGGGCCAGTGAAACATACTCCTCACCTTTACATTGTGAGGCCTGTAGGGCCAGTGAAACATACTCCTCACCTTTACAGTGTGAGGCCTGTAGGGCCAGTGAAACATACTCCTCACCTTTACATTGTGAGGCCTGTAGGGCCAGTGAAACATACTCCTCACCTTTACATTGTGAGGCCTGTAGGGCCAGTGAAACATACTCCTCACCTTTACAGTGTGAGGCCTGTAGGGCCAGTGAAACATACTCCTCACCTTTACAGTGTGAGGCCTGTAGGGCCAGTGAAACATACTCCTCACCTTTACATTGTGAGGCCTGTCGGGCCAGTGAAACATACTCCTCACCTTTACAGTGTGAGGCCTGTCGGGCCAGTGAAACATACTCCTCACCTTTACATTGTGAGGCCTGTCGGGCCAGTGAAACATACTCCTCACCTTTACATTGTGAGGCCTGTCGGGCCAGTGAAACATACTCCTCACCTTTACATTGTGAGGCCTGTCGGGCCAGTGAAACATACTCCTCACCTTTATAGTGTGAGGCCTGTAGGGCCAGTGAAACATACTCCTCACCTTTAGATTGTGAGGCCTGTCGGGCCAGTGAAACATACTCCTCACCTTTACATTGTGAGGCCTGTCGGGCCAGTGAAACATACTCCTCACCTTTACAGTGTGAGGCCTGTAGGGCCAGTGAAACATACTCCTCACCTTTACAGCTTGAGGCCTGTCGGGCCAGTGAAACATACTCCTCACCTTTACATTGTGAGGCCTGTAGACACTCTGTTATTCCTATCCACCTTTGACAGATCGTCATTTTAAATAAGAATCTCTTGATTGACTTACCTGTATAAATAAATGGTAGATCAAATAAATTGGCAGCTCTCCTACAGTGCTGGCTGGCTCTGCCATGGGCCTGTCAACAGATGGTAGGGAAACCATCACAAGAGGGGTGAAACCTCTCTCTCTCTCTCTCTCTCTACCCCCAAGCCCCGTTGCTCAATACGTTGGACACGGCAAAACCCCCCCTGGTTGTTGGGTTCTGAACAGCTGTAACACATGTCAGAGGAGTGGGCTGCCTGCACCACAATATAACTATTTCTCCCCTTAGAAAGCCATGGATATGGAACTCACCGCTCCATACACTTGCATTCAGGACGTGTTTGACATGACAGGAGACTGTATGAATTATTTGCTCTGTAACCAGCCAAAGGCCTGACAACCTAGTTTTGAAGAGTTAAAATATTTATATGAAGTGAGCCAGGCAGGCAGCACAGAAGGGTGCTGTTGACATCCTGTGAGTGTATCTGTTCGGAGGTATCAGACCAGACCACAAACCCAGAGATCATTACCCAGCCTGCCCCACTCTCCCCTGCTATCAGCTCTGGGGTGTCTGCTACGGTTATGTCACATGTCAGGCAGACTTAGATCACACCAGGAAGGAAGGTCTGTGTGTACACATGGAAAGAGATAGGCCATCTCATCCAGGCCTGGCCTGTGGTATCTCAGATCGTCTGTCTGGGAGGATGTATTCCATTTGTCAGACTAATATCATCATCGGCGAATAGCATTACTGGTGTTAGAGTTTCAGAAGGTAGTAGAGCGTAACCTACAGCCAGAGGTAGAACGTCTGAGAGTGGCTTGGCTATCACCACAAACTCTCTTCATACAAAACAGAGACACAAAGATCCATAAGCCGTTCAGAGGTGGTCCTCACCACATATTTATGAGGACATTCCTATTTAATCTGTGTTGACGAAGATAGTTACACCTCCAGTGGCCCTCTGCAGCAGACAGGTGTAGAGAAGCCTGTCTGTAGACTACCTCTGTGTGTCTGTCTGGTGGGCCAGGTCAGGTCTCCTAAAGCTCTGATGGAATGTCAGCAGAGTTGCTCTGTCCATCTGAGGCCTCTCTCACACCCACACACACACACACACACACACACACACACACACACACACACACACACACACACACACACACACACACACACACACACACACACACACACACACACACACACACACACACACACACACACACACACCCTCCTGTAATGCCTCTCCTCTCCCCATCCATGTCAGTGTCGGGAGCTGCAGAGAAGAAACATCCAGCTTTCTAATGTGTTCCAGTCCAGTCTGGAGCAGATAATCTGCCTTACCCTCTCTGAGACCTACCCTGAATCTGTTGTTCATCTCTCCATCTCTATCTCCCCCTGGCGTTGTTGACGTATCACTCTCTTCATGGCATGTGTGTGTGCATGTGCGTACAGTGGGGAGAACAAGTATTTGATACACTGCCGATTTTGCAGGTTTTCCTACTTACAAAGCATGTAGAGGTCTGTAATTTTCATCATAGGTACACTTCAACTGTGAGAGACGGAATCTTATTCAAAATTCCAGAACATCACATTCTATGATTTTTAAGTAATTAATTTGCATTTTATTGCATGACATAAGTATTTGATCACCTACCAAACAGTAAGAATTCCGGCTCTCACAGACCTGTTAGTTTTTCTTTAAGAAGCCCTCCTGTTCTCCACTCATTACCTGTATTAACTGCACCTGTTTGAACTCGTTACCTGTATAAAAGACACCTGCCCACACACTCAATCAAACAGACTCCAACCTCTCCACAATGGCCAAGACCAGAGAGGGTGTAAGGACATCAGGGATAAAATTGTAGACCTGCACAAGGCTGGGATGGGCTACAGGACAATACGCAAGCAGCTTGGTGAGAAGGCAACAACTGTTGGCGCAAATATTAGAAAATGGAATAAGTTCAAGATGATGGTCAATCACCCTCGTTCTGGGGCTCCATGCAAGATCTCACCTCATGGGGCATCAATGATCATGAGGAAAGTGAGGGATCAGCCCAGAACTACACGGCAGGACCTGGTCAATGACCTGAAGAGAGCTGGGACCACAGTCTCAAAGAAAACCAGTAGTAACACACTATGCCAACATGGATTAAAATCCTGCAGCGCATGCAAGGTCCCCCTGCTCAAGCCAGCGCATGTCCAGGCCTGTCTGAAGTTTGCCAATTACCATCTGGATGATCCAGAGGAGGAATGTGAGAAGGTCATGTGGTCTGATGAGACAAAAATAGAGCTTTTTGGTCTAAACTCCACTCTCCGTGTTTGGAGGAAGAAGAAGGATGAGTACAACCCCAAGAACATCATCCCAACCGTGAAGCATGGAGGTGGAAACATAATTCTTTGGGGATGCTTTTCTGCAAAGGGGACGGGACAACTGCACAGTATTGAGGGGAGAATGGATGGGGCCATGTATCGAGAGATCTTGGCCAACAACCTCCTTCCCTCAGTAAGAGCATTGAAGATGGGGCATGGCTGGGTCTTCCAGCATGACAACGACCCAAAACACACAGCCAGGGAAACTAAGGAGTGGCTCCGTAAGAAGTGTCTCAAGGTCCTGGAGTGGCCTAGCCAGTCTCCAGACCTGAACCCAATAGAATATCTTTGGAGGGAACTGAAAGACCGTATTGCCCAGCGACAGCCCCGAAACCTGAAGGATCTGGAGAAGGTCTGTATGGAGGAGTGGGCCAAAATCCCTGCTGCAGTGTGTGCAGACCTGGTCAAGAACTACAGGAAACGTATGATCTCTGTAATTGCAAACAAAGGTTTCTGTACCAAATATTAAGTTCTGCTTTTCTGATGTATCAAATACTTATGTCATGCAATAAAATGCAAATTAATTACTTAAAAATTATACAATGTGATTTTCTGGATTTTTGTTTTAGATTCCGTCTCTCACAGTTGAAGTGTACCTATGATAAAAAAATTACAGACCTCTACATGCTTTGTAAGTAGGAAAACCTGCAAAATAGGTAGTGTAGCAAATACTTGTTCTCGCCACTGTATGTGCGCACACATGTATAGATGTGCATGCGTGTGTATGTGTTTGTCTGTCCATAGATTTGTGTGGTGTGTGTGTTAAGTGGATAAGTGCATCAGAATACGTCTCAGGGGATTCAGTCAGCATACTCAATAGTACTGGGTCATGTTTTAATTCAGAGTATGTTTTCTGTCATTAGGGTAATGTTTTAATACAGAGTATGTTTTCTGTCATTAGGGTAATGTTTTAATACAGAGTATGTTTTCTGTCATTCGGGTAATGTTTTAATACAGAGTATGTTTTCTGTCATTAGGTAATGTTTTAATACAGAGTATGTTTTCTGTCATTAGGGTAATGTTTTAATACAGAGTATGTTTTCTGTCATTCGGGTAATGTTTTAATACAGAGTATGTTTTCTGTCATTCGGGTAATGTTTTAATTGAGAGTATGTTTTCTGTCATTAGGGTAATGTTTTAAAACAGAGTATGTTTTCTGTCATTAGGGTAATATTTTAATTCAGAGTATGTTTTCTGTCATTAGGGTAATGTTTTAATTGAGAGTATGTTTTCTGTCATTAGGGTAATGTTTTAATTGAGAGTATGTTTTCTGTCATTAGGGTAATGTTTTAATTCAGAGTATTTTTTCTGTCATTAGGGTAATGTTTTAATTCAGAGTATGTTTTTTTTATTGAGCTGAGAAAGTATTCAGACCTCTTCCCTTTTTCCACATTTTGTTACGTTACAGCCTTATTCTAAAATGAATTAAATACAAAAAAAACTCATCAATCTACACACAATACCCCATAATGGCAAAGTGAAAACAAGTCTTTATACATTTTTGCTAATTTATTACAAATAAAAACAGAAATACCTTATTTACATAAGTATTCAGACCCTTTCTATGAGACTTGAAATTGAGCTCAGGTGCATCCTGTTTCCATTGATCATCTTTGAGATGTTTCTACAACTTGATTGGATTCCACCTGTGGTAAATTCAATTGATTGGGCATGATTTGGAAGAAGTTTGGAACCACCAAAATGCTTCCTAGAGCCGGCCTCCTCAGGGAGGTGACCAAGAACCCTATAGTCACTCTGACAGAGCTCAGAGTTCCTCTGTGGAGATGAGAGGACCTTCCAGAAGGACAACCATCTCTGCAGCACTATACCAATCAAGCTTTTATGGTAGAGTGGCCAGACGGAAGTCACTCCTCAGTTAAAGGGACACAACAGCCCGTTTAGAGTTTGCCAAAATGCACCTAAAGGACTCTCAGACCATGAGAAACAAAATTCTCTGGTCTGATAAACCCAAGATTGAACTATTTGGCCTGAATGCCAAGCATCACGTCTGTGATAAACCTGGCACCATCCCTACGGTAAAACATGGTGGTGGCAGTATCATACTGTGAGGATGTTTTTCAGCGGCAGGGACTGGGAGACTAGTCAGGATCGAGGGAAAGATGACAGAGCAAAGTACAGAGAGATCATTGATGAAAACCTGCTCCAGAGTGCTCAGGACCTCAGACTGGGGTGAAGGTTCACCTTCCAACAGGACAACGACCCTAAGAACACAGTTAAGACAACACAGGAGTGGCTTCGGGACAAGTCTCTGTATGTCCTTGAGTGGCCCAACTAGAGCCCGGACTTGAACCCGAACGAACATCTCTGGAGAGACCTGGACATAGCTGTGCAGAAACACTCCCCATCCAACCTGATAGAACTTAAAAAGAGGATCTGCAGAGAAGAATGGGAGCAACTCCCCAAATACAGGTGTGTCAAGCTGGGTAGCGTCATACCCAAGAAGACTTTGGGCTGTAATCGCTGCCAAATTTGCTTCAACAAAGTACTGAGTAAAGTGTCTGATATTTCAGTTTTTATTTTTAATACATTTGCAAAGATTTCTAAAAACTTGTTTATGCTTTGTCATTATGTGTTTTTTTGTGTAGACTGATGTGACAAAAAAAATATTGAATACATTTTAGAATAAGGCTAGAAGGCTACAAGTAAACAGTGGTATAGTGGAGGAAAACACAAGTAAACACAGTCTACCCACTTTTTTCTTTTGCCCAACAGTTCATCCACCTTTTGCAGAAAAATGCACTGAAAGAATAGGAAGTGTTACTGTTTTCACCACGACCAGCGAGCAGAGTTTTACTTACCTCTTCAGTTTTTTTTTAATACATTTGCAAAAAAATCTAAAAAACTGTTTTTGCTTTGTCATTATTGGGCATTGTGTGTAGATTGATGAGGTCATTTTTAAAATCATAATCAGTTTTAGAATAAGGCTGTAACGTAACAAAATGTGGAATAATTCAAAGGGTCTGAAAACTTTCCAAATGCGCTGTATGTATTAAAGTGATTAATGATCTCAGTATGGCAGTTGTATTTGTAACAATTATTGGAATCAATGGGTTTCATAATGGTAAGGCATACAGTAGGCTCAGTCAGTCAAGCACTCTGTCACAGTCATGTACACTCCACTATATACACTCCACTATATACAGTACAGTATGTGTTTACCCCCGTTTCCTCTGCAGTATCTCAGGCCTACAGCACATTTGTGTTTATTATTATCTCTGGTTGTAGTGGTTAATACTGGGTATTATACAATTGAAATTATTTTGATTTATTTATTTAAAACCCATAAATACTGTTAGTGATAACTAAGTTTTGTTCTCCTTTTATTTTACTCAGTGTATCAAGCCCTTCCTTTAATCTATTTGCCATTAGGCAGAAATAACTGACCGTTTTTTAAATTTTATAGATGTTTTTATTATTGGATTTTAAAACATACAATCCACTTGCAGTGAAGCCGCTCAACATTTACATTACATTTGAGTCATTTGACAGCACTCCCATCCAGAGCGACCCACAGGAGCAACCAGGGTCAAGTGCCCCGCTCAATGGCACATCGATAGACCCCTCACACGGTAGACTCTGGGACCTCTCGGACACTGGTCCAACGCTCCCAACCGCCAGGTTCTTGCCCCCCCCAGTCCACACCTCAACCGCCCCTAAACCATCCAACACACCCTCCCCTCTCCCTTCATTCCCCAAACCCATCCCATCACCACCCCCTCCGAGCCACCATCCCAGTCCAGCCCAATCCAACAGCTACCAATAAAAATTGGAAAAAAAGACAAGAAAAAAGGAAAACAAAAACAAAATAACAATGTAAAACAAAAGACCACATGTTTGTGTGTGAGTTTGATACGGAGTGTGTGTGTGTGAGTTTGATACGGAGTGTGTGTGTGTGAGTTTGATACGGAGTGTGTGTGTGTGAGTTTGATACGGAGTGTGTGTGTGTGAGTTTGATACGGAGTGTGTGTGTGTGAGTTTGATACGGAGTGTGTGTGTGTGAGTTTGATACGGAGTGTGTGTGTGAGTTTGATACGGAGTGAGTGAGTGTGTGTGTGTGAGTGTGTGAGTTTGATACGGAGTTTGATATGGAGTGTGTGTGTGAGTTTGATATGGAGTGTGTGTGTGTGAGTTTGATATGGAGTGTGTGTGTGTGAGTTTGATATGGAGTATGTGTGTGTGAGTTTGATATGGAGTGTGTGTGTGTGAGTTTGATATGGAGTGTGTGTGTGTGAGTTTGATATGGAGTGTGTGTGTGTGAGTTTGATATGGAGTGTGTGTGTGTGAGTTTGATACGGAGTGTGTGTGTGTGAGTTTGATACGGAGTGTGTGTGTGTGAGTTTGATACGGAGTGTGTGTGTGAGTTTGATACGGAGTGTGTGTGTGTGAGTTTGATACGGAGTGTGTGTGTGAGTTTGATATGGAGTGTGTGTGTGTGAGTTTGATAGTGGTGTGTGTGAGTTTGATAGGGAGTGTGTGTGTGTGAGTTTGATACGGAGTGTGTGTGTGTGAGTTTGATACAGAGTGTGTGTGTGTGAGTTTGTTTGATACGGAGTGTGTGTGTGTGAGTTTGATACGGAGTGCGTGTGTGTGAGTTTGATACGGAGTGCGTGTGTGTGAGTTTGATACGGAGTGCGTGTGTGAGTTTGATACGGAGTGCGTGTGTGTGAGTGTGAGTTTGATACGGAGTGCCTGTGTGTGAGTTTGATACGGAGTGCGTGTGTGTGAGTTTGATAGTGCGTGTGTGTGAGTTTGATAACGGAGTGTGTGTGAGTGCGTGTGTGTGAGTTTGATACGGAGTGCGTGTGAGTGTGTGAGTTTGATACGGAGTGTGTGTGTGTGAGTTTGATACGGAGTGCGTGTGTGTGAGTTTGATACGGAGTGCGTGTGTGTGAGTTTGATACGGAGTGCGTGTGTGAGTTTGATACGGAGTGTGTGTGTGAGTTTGATACGGAGTGCGTGTGTGTGAGTTTGATACGGAGTGTGTGTGTGTGAGTTTGATACGGAGTGCGTGTGTGTGAGTTTGATACGGAGTGCGTGTGTGTGAGTTTGATACGGAGTGCGTGTGTGTGAGTTTGATACGGAGTGCGTGTGTGTGAGTTTGATACGGAGTGCGTGTGTGTGAGTTTGATACGGAGTGAGTTTGTACGGAGTGCGTGTGTGTGAGTTTGATACGGTGTGTGTGTGTGAGTTTGATACGGAGTGTGTGTGAGTTTGATACGGAGTGTGTGTGTGAGTTTGATACGGAGTGCGTGTGTGTGAGTTTGATACGGAGTGCGTGTGTGTGAGTTTGATACGGAGTGTGTGTGTGAGTTTGATAGTGCGTGTGTGTGAGTTTGATACGAATGAGTGTGTGTGAGTTTGATACGGAGTGCGTGTGTGTGAGTTTGATACGTGAGTGAGTTTGTGTGTGTGAGTTTGATACGGAGTGCGTGTGTGTGAGTTTGATACGGAGTGCGTGTGTGTGAGTTTGATACGGAGTGCGTGTGTGTGAGTTTGATACGGAGTGCGTGTGTGTGAGTTTGATACGGAGTGCGTGTGTGTGAGTTTGATACGGAGTGCGTGTGTGTGAGTTTGATACGGAGTGCGTGTGTGTGAGTTTGATACGGAGTGCGTGTGTGTGAGTTTGATACGGAGTGCGTGTGTGTGAGTTTGATACGGAGTGCGTGTGTGTGAGTTTGATACGGAGTGCGTGTGTGTGAGTTTGATACGGAGTGCGTGTGTGTGAGTTTGATACGGAGTGCGTGTGTGTGAGTTTGATACGGAGTGTGTGTGTGAGTTTGATACGGAGTGTGTGTGTGAGTTTGATACGGAGTGCGTGTGTGTGAGTTTGATACGGAGTGCGTGTGTGAGTTTGATGAGTTTGATACGGAGTGTGTGTGTGAGTTTGATACGGAGTGCGTGTGTGTGAGTTTGATACGGAGTGCGTGTGTGTGAGTTTGATACGGAGTGTGTGTGTGAGTTTGCGTGTGTGTGAGTTTGATACGGAGTGCGTGTGTGTGAGTTTGATACGGAGTGCGTGTGTGTGAGTTTGATACGGAGTGCGTGTGTGTGAGTTTGATACGGAGTGCGTGTGTGTGAGTTTGATACGGAGTGCGTGTGTGTGAGTTTGATACGGAGTGCGTGTGTGTGAGTTTGATACGGAGTGCGTGTGTGTGAGTTTGATACGGAGTGCGTGTGTGTGAGTTTGATACGGAGTGCGTGTGTGTGAGTTTGATACGGAGTGCGTGTGTGTGAGTTTGATACGGAGTGCGTGTGTGTGAGTTTGATAATGAGTGCGTGTGTGTGAGTTTGATACGGAGTGCGTGTGTGTGAGTTTGATACGGAGTGCGTGTGTGAGTTTGATACGGAGTGCGTGTGTGTGAGTTTGTGTGTGTGTGAGTTTGATACGGAGTGCGTGTGTGTGAGTTTGATACGGAGTGCGTGTGTGTGAGTTTGATACGGACGTGTGTGTGAGTTTGGAGTGCGTGTGTGTGAGTTTGATACGGAGTGCGTGTGTGTGAGTTTGATACGGAGTGCGTGTGTGTGAGTTTGATACGGAGTGCGTGTGTGTGAGTTTGATACGGAG
This sequence comes from Oncorhynchus keta, assembly GCF_023373465.1. Classification (NCBI taxonomy): domain Eukaryota; kingdom Metazoa; phylum Chordata; class Actinopteri; order Salmoniformes; family Salmonidae; genus Oncorhynchus; species Oncorhynchus keta. Next base: position 1,095,656 of record NW_026290913.1, read on the forward strand.
TGCGTGTGTGTGAGTTTGATACGGAGTGCGTGCGTGTGAGTGATACGGAGTGCGTGTGTGTGAGTTTGATATGGAGTGCGTGTGTGAGTTTGATACGGAGTGCGTGTGTGTGAGTTTGATACGGAGTGCGTGTGTGTGAGTTTGATACGGAGTGCGTGTGTGTGAGTTTGATACGGAGTGCGTGTGTGTGAGTTTGATACGGAGTGTGTGTGTGGAGTGCGTGTGTGTGAGTTTGATACGGAGTGCGTGTGTGTGAGTTTGATACGGAGTGCGTGTGTGTGAGTTTGATACGGAGTGCGTGTGTGTGAGTTTGATACGGAGTGCGTGTGTGTGAGTTTGATACGGAGTGTGTGTGTGTGAGTTTGATACGGAGTGCGTGTGTGTGAGTTTGATACGGAGTGCGTGTGTGTGAGTTTGATACGGAGTGCGTGTGTGTGAGTTTGATACGGAGTGTGTGTGTGAGTTTGATACGGAGTGCGTGTGTGTGAGTTTGATACGGAGTGCGTGTGTGTGAGTTTGATACGGAGTGCGTGTGTGTGAGTTTGATACGGAGTGCGTGTGTGTGAGTTTGATACGGAGTGCGTGTGTGTGAGTTTGATATGGAGTGCGTGTGTGTGTGAGTTTGATACGGAGTGTGTGTGTGAGTTTGATACGGAGTGTGTGTGAGTTTGATACGGAGTGCGTGTGTGTGAGTTTGATACGGAGTGCGTGTGTGTGAGTTTGATACGGAGTGCGTGTGTGTGAGTTTGATACGGAGTGCGTGTGTGTGAGTTTGATACGGAGTGCGTGTGTGTGAGTTTGATACGGAGTGCGTGTGTGTGAGTTTGATACGGAGTGTGTGTGAGTTTGATACGGAGTGTGTGTGTGTGAGTTTGATACGGAGTGCGTGTGTGTGAGTTTGATACGGAGTGCGTGTGTGTGAGTTTGATACGGAGTGCGTGTGTGTGAGTTTGATACGGAGTGTGTGTGAGTTTGATACGGAGTGCGTGTGTGTGAGTTTGATACGGAGTGCGTGTGTGTGAGTTTGATACGTGTGTGGAGTGCGTGTGTGTGAGTTTGATACGGAGTGCGTGTGTGTGAGTTTGATACGGAGTGCGTGTGTGTGAGTTTGATACGGAGTGCGTGTGTGTGAGTTTGATACGGAGTGCGTGTGTGTGAGTTTGATACGGAGTGCGTGTGTGTGAGTTTGATACGGAGTGCGTGTGTGTGAGTTTGATACGGAGTGCGTGTGTGTGAGTTTGATACGGAGTGCGTGTGTGTGAGTTTGATACGGAGTGCGTGTGTGTGAGTTTGATACGGAGTGCGTGTGTGTGAGTTTGATACGGAGTGTGTGTGTGAGTTTGATACGAGTGCGTGCGTGTGAGTGTGAGTTTGATACGGAGTGCGTGTGTGTGAGTTTGATACGGAGTGCGTGTGTGTGAGTTTGATACGGAGTGCGTGTGTGTGAGTTTGATACGGAGTGCGTGAGTGTGAGTTTGATACGGAGTGCGTGTGTGTGAGTTTGATACGGAGTTGTGAGTTTGATACGGAGTGCGTGTGTGTGAGTTTGATACGTGAGTTTGCGTGTGTGTGAGTTTGATACGGAGTGCGTGTGTGTGAGTTTGATACGGAGTGCGTGTGTGTGAGTTTGATACGGAGTGCGTGTGTGTGAGTTTGATACGGAGTGCGTGTGTGTGAGTTTGATACGGAGTGCGTGTGTGTGAGTTTGATACGGAGTGCGTGTGTGTGAGTTTGATACGGAGTGCGTGTGTGTGAGTTTGATACGGAGTGCGTGTGTGTGAGTTTGATACGGAGTGCGTGTGTGTGAGTTTGATACGGAGTGCGTGTGTGTGAGTTTGATACGGAGTGTGAGTGTGTGAGTTTGATACGGAGTGTGTGTGTGAGTTTGATACGGAGTGCGTGTGTGTGAGTTTGATACGGAGTGCGTGTGTGTGAGTTTGATACGGATGCGTGTGTGTGTGTGTGAGTTTGATACGGAGTGCGTGTGTGTGAGTTTGATACGGAGTGCGTGTGTGTGAGTTTGATACGGAGTGCGTGTGTGTGAGTTTGATACGGAGTGCGTGTGTGTGAGTTTTGATACGTGTGTGAGTTTGATACGGAGTGCGTGTGTGTGAGTTTGATACGGAGTGTGTGTGTGAGTTTGATACGGAGTGCGTGTGTGTGAGTTTGATACGGAGTGCGTGTGTGTGAGTTTGATACGGAGTGCGTGTGTGTGAGTTTGATACGGAGTGCGTGTGTGTGAGTTTGATACGGAGTGCGTGTGTGTGAGTTTGATACGGAGTGCGTGTGTGTGAGTTTGATACGGGAGTGCGTGTGTGTGAGTTTGATACGGAGTGTGTGTGTGAGTTTGTGAGTTTGATGATACGGAGTGCGTGTGTGTGAGTTTGATACGTGAGTGCGTGTGTGTGAGTTTGATACGGGAGTGCGTGTGTGTGAGTTTGATACGGAGTGCGTGTGTGTGAGTTTGATACGGAGTGCGTGTGTGTGAGTTTGATACGGAGTGCGTGTGTGTGAGTTTGATACGGAGTGCGTGTGTGTGAGTTTGATACGGAGTGCGTGTGTGTGAGTTTGATACGGAGTGCGTGTGTGTGAGTTTGATACGGAGTGCGTGTGTGTGAGTTTGATACGGAGTGCGTGTGTGTGAGTTTGATACGGAGTGTGTGTGAGTTTGATGAGTTTGATACGGAGTGCGTGTGTGTGAGTTTGATACGGCGTGTGTGTGAGTTTGTGTGTGTGTGAGTTTGATACGGAGTGCGTGTGTGTGAGTTTGATACGGAGTGCGTGTGTGTGAGTTTGATACGGAGTGCGTGTGTGTGAGTTTGATACGGAGTGCGTGTGTGTGAGTTTGATACGGAGTGCGTGTGTGTGAGTTTGATACGGAGTGCGTGTGTGTGAGTTTGATACGGAGTGCGTGTGTGTGAGTTTGATACGGAGTGCGTGTGTGTGAGTTTGATACGGAGTGCGTGTGTGTGAGTTTGATACGGAGTGCGTGTGTGTGAGTTTGATACGGAGTGCGTGTGTGTGAGTTTGATACGGAGTGTGTGTGTGAGTTTGATACGGAGTGCGTGTGTGTGAGTTTGATACGGAGTGCGTGTGTGTGAGTTTGATACGGAGTGCGTGTGTGTGAGTTTGATACGGAGTGTGTGTGTGAGTTTGATACGGAGTGCGTGTGTGTGAGTTTGATACGGAGTGCGTGTGTGTGAGTTTGATACGGAGTGCGTGTGTGTGAGTTTGATACGGAGTGCGTGTGTGTGAGTTTGATACGGAGTGTGTGTGTGTGAGTTTGATACGGAGTGCGTGTGTGTGAGTTTGATACGGAGTGTGTGTGAGTTTGATGTGAGTTTGATACGGAGTGCGTGTGTGTGAGTTTGATACGGAGTGCGTGTGTGTGAGTTTGATACGGAGTGCGTGTGTGTGAGTTTGATACGGAGTGCGTGTGTGTGAGTTTGATACGGAGTGCGTGTGTGTGAGTTTGATACGGAGTGCGTGTGTGTGAGTTTGATACGGAGTGCGTGTGTGTGAGTTTGATACGGAGTGCGTGAGTGTGAGTTTGATACGGAGTGCGTGTGTGTGAGTTTGATACGGAGTGCGTGTGTGTGAGTTTGATACGGAGTGCGTGTGTGTGAGTTTGATACGGAGTGTGTGTGAGTTTGTGAGTTTGATACGGAGTGCGTGTGTGTGAGTTTGATACATGGAGTGCGTGTGTGTGAGTTTGTGAGTTTGTGTGTGAGTTTGATATGGAGTGCGTGTGTGTGAGTTTGATACGGAGTGCGTGTGTGTGAGTGATTGAGTACGTGTGTGTGAGTTTGCGTGTGTGTGAGTTTGATACGGAGTGCGTGTGTGTGAGTTTGATACGGAGTGCGTGTGTGTGAGTTTGATACGGAGTGCGTGTGTGTGAGTTTGATACGGAGTGTGTGTGAGTTTGATACGGAGTGCGTGTGTGTGAGTTTGATACGGAGTGCGTGTGTGTGAGTTTGATACGGAGTGCGTGTGTGAGTTTGATACGGAGTGCGTGTGTGTGAGTTTGATACGGAGTGCGTGTGTGTGAGTTTGCGTGTGTGTGAGTTTGATACGGAGTGCGTGTGTGTGAGTTTGATATGGAGTGCGTGTGTGAGTTTGATACGGAGTGCGTGTGTGTGAGTTTGATACGGAGTGCGTGTGTGTGAGTTTGATACGGAGTGCGTGTGTGTGAGTTTGATACGGAGTGCGTGTGTGTGAGTTTGATACGGAGTGCGTGTGTGTGAGTTTGATACGGAGTGCGTGTGTGTGAGTTTGATACGGAGTGCGTGTGTGAGTTTGATACGGAGTGCGTGTGTGTGAGTTTGATACGGAGTGCGTGTGTGTGAGTTTGATACGGAGTGCGTGTGTGTGAGTTTGATACGGAGTGCGTGTGTGTGAGTTTGTGCGTGTGTGTGAGTTTGATACGGAGTGCGTGTGTGTGAGTTTGATACGGAGTGCGTGTGTGAGTTTGATACGGAGTGCGTGTGTGTGAGTTTGATACGGAGTGCGTGTGTGTGAGTTTGATACGGAGTGTGTGTGTGTGAGTTTGATACGGAGTGCGTGTGTGTGAGTTTGATATGGTGCGTGCGTGTGTGTGAGTTTGATACGGAGTGCGTGTGTGTGAGTTTGATACGGAGTGCGTGTGTGTGAGTTTGATACGGAGTGCGTGTGTGTGAGTTTGATACGGAGTGTGTGTGTGTGAGTTTGATACGGAGTGCGTGTGTGTGAGTTTGTCTGAGTACGTGTGTGTGAGTTTGTGCGTGTGTGTGAGTTTGATACGGTGCGTGTGTGTGAGTTTGATACGGAGTTGTGTGAGCCTGATACGGAGTGTGTGTGAGTTTGCGTGTGTGAGTTTGGAGTGCGTGTGTGTGAGTTTGATACGGAGTGCGTGTGTGTGAGTTTGATACGGAGTGCGTGTGTGTGAGTTTGATACGGAGTGCGTGTGTGTGTGAGTTTGATACGGAGTGCGTGTGTGTGAGTTTGATACGGAGTGCGTGTGTGTGAGTTTGATACGGAGTGCGTGTGTGTGAGTTTGATACGGAGTGCGTGTGTGTGAGTTTGATACGGAGTGCGTGTGTGTGAGTTTGATACGGAGTGCGTGTGTGTGAGTTTGATACGGAGTGCGTGTGTGTGAGTTTGATACGGAGTGCGTGTGTGTGAGTTTGATACGGAGTGCGTGTGTGTGAGTTTGATACGGAGTGCGTGTGTGTGAGTTTGATACGGAGTGTGTGTGTGTGTGAGTTTGATACGGAGTGCGTGTGTGTGAGTTTGATACGGCGTGTGTGAGCGTGTGTGTGAGTTTGATACGGAGTGCGTGTGTGAGTTTGATACGGAGTGCGTGTGTGTGAGTTTGATACGGAGTGCGTGTGTGTGAGTTTGATACGGAGTGCGTGTGTGTGAGTTTGATACGGAGTGCGTGTGTGTGAGTTTGATACGGAGTGCGTGTGTGTGAGTTTGATACGGAGTGCGTGTGTGTGAGTTTGATACGGAGTGCGTGTGTGTGAGTTTGATACGGAGTGCGTGTGTGTGAGTTTGATACGGAGTGCGTGTGTGTGAGTTTGATACGGAGTGCGTGTGTGTGAGTTTGATACGGAGTGCGTGTGTGTGAGTTTGATACGGAGTGTACGGAGTGTGTGTGAGTTTGATACGGAGTGCGTGTGTGTGAGTTTACGGACGTGTGTGAGTTTGATACGGAGTGCGTGTGTGTGAGTTTGATACGGAGTGCGTGTGTGTGAGTTTGATACGGAGTGCGTGTGTGTGAGTTTGATACGGAGTGCGTGTGTGTGAGTTTGATACGGAGTGCGTGTGTGTGAGTTTGATGCGTGTGTGTGAGTGCGTGTGTGTGAGTTTGATACGGAGTGTGTGTGAGTTTGATACGGAGTGAGTTTGATACGGAGTGCGTGTGTGTGAGTTTGATACGGAGTGCGTGTGTGTGAGTTTGATACGGAGTGTGTGAGTTTGATGTGTGTGAGTTTGATACGGAGTGCGTGTGTGTGAGTTTGATACGGAGTGTGTGTGTGTGAGTTTGATACGGAGTGCGTGTGTGTGAGTTTGATACGGAGTGTGTGTGTGTGAGTTTGATACGGAGTGTGTGTGTGTGAGTTTGATACGGAGTGTGTGTGTGTGAGTTTGATACGGAGTGTGTGTGTGTGAGTTTGATACGGAGTGCGTGTGTGTGAGTTTGATACGGAGTGCGTGTGTGTGAGTTTGATATGAGTTTGATACGTGTGTGAGTTTGATACGGAGTGTGTGTGCGTGTGTGTGAGTTTGATACGGAGTGCGTGTGTGTGAGTTTGATACGGAGTGCGTGTGTGTGAGTTTGATACGGAGTGCGTGTGTGTGAGTTTGATACGGAGTTTGCGGAGTGTGTGTGAGTTTGATACGGAGTGCGTGTGTGAGTTTGATACGGAGTGCGTGTGTGTGAGTTTGATACGGAGTGCGTGTGTGTGAGTTTGATCTGGAGTGCGTGTGTGTGAGTTTGATACGGAGTGCGTGTGTGTGAGTTTGATACGGAGTGTGTGTGTGAGTTTGATACGGAGTGCGTGTGTGTGAGTTTGATACGGAGTGCGTGTGTGTGGGTTTGATACGGAGTGCGTGTGTGTGAGTTTGATACGGAGTGCGTGTGTGTGGGTTTGATACGGAGTGCGTGTGTGTGAGTTTGATACGGAGTGCGTGTGTGTGAGTTTGATACGGAGTGCGTGTGTGAGTTTGATACGGAGTGCGTGTGTGTGAGTTTGATACGGAGTGCGTGTGTGTGAGTTTGATACGGAGTGCGTGTGTGTGAGTTTGATACGGAGTGCGTGTGTGTGAGTTTGAGTTTGATACGGAGTGCGTGTGTGTGAGTTTGATACGGAGTGCGTGTGTGTGAGTTTGATAGTGTGTGTGTGAGTTTGGAGTGCGTGTGTGTGAGTTTGATACGGAGTGCGTGTGTGTGAGTTTGATACGGAGTGCGTGTGTGTGAGTTTGATACGGAGTGCGTGTGTGTGAGTTTGATACGGAGTGCGTGTGTGTGAGTTTGATACGGAGTGCGTGTGTGTGAGTTTGATACGGAGTGCGTGTGTGTGAGTTTGATACGGAGTGCGTGTGTGTGAGTTTGATACGGAGTGCGTGTGTGTGAGTTTGATACGGAGTGCGTGTGTGTGAGTTTGATACGGAGTGCGTGTGTGTGAGTTTGATACGGAGTGCGTGTGTGTGAGTTTGATACGGAGTGCGTGTGTGTGAGTTTGATACGGAGTGCGTGTGTGTGAGTTTGATACGGAGTGCGTGTGTGTGAGTTTGATACGGAGTGCGTGTGTGTGAGTTTGATACGGAGTGCGTGTGTGTGAGTTTGATACGGAGTGCGTGTGTGTGAGTTTGATACGGAGTGCGTGTGTGTGAGTTTGATACGGAGTGTGTGTGAGTTTGCGGTGTGTGTGAGTTTGATACGGAGTGCGTGTGTGTGAGTTTGATACGTGTGTGGAGTGTGTGTGTGAGTTTGATACGGAGTGCGTGTGTGTGAGTTTGATACGGAGTGTTTGTGTGTGTGAGTTTGATACGGAGTGCGTGTGTGTGAGTTTGATACGGAGTGCGTGTGTGTGAGTTTGATACGGAGTGCGTGTGTGTGAGTTTGATACGGAGTGCGTGTGTGTGAGTTTGATACGGAGTGCGTGTGTGTGAGTTTGATACGGAGTGCGTGTGTGTGAGTTTGATACGGAGTGCGTGTGTGTGAGTTTGATACGGAGTGCGTGTGTGTGAGTTTGATACGGAGTGCGTGTGTGAGTGTATACGGAGTGCGTGTGTGTGAGTTTGATACGGAGTGCGTGTGTGTGAGTTTGATACGGAGTGCGTGTGTGTGAGTTTGATACGGAGTGCGTGTGTGTGAGTTTGATACGGAGTGCGTGTGTGTGAGTTTGATATGGAGTGCGTGTGTGTGAGTTTGATACGGAGTGCGTGTGTGTGAGTTTGATACGGAGTGGGTGTGTGTGAGTTTGATACGGAGTGCGTGTGTGTGAGTTTGATACGGAGTGCGTGTGTGTGAGTTTGATACGGAGTGCGTGTGTGTGAGTTTGATACGGAGTGCGTGTGTGTGAGTTTGATACGGAGTGTGTGTGTGAGTTTGATACGGAGTGCGTGTGTGTGAGTTTGATACGGAGTGCGTGTGTGTGAGTTTGATACGGAGTGTGTGTGTGTGAGTTTGATACGGAGTGAGTGTGTGTGAGTTTGATACGAGTGTGTGTGAGTTTGATACGGAGTGTGTGTGTGAGTTTGATACGGAGTGCGTGTGTGTGAGTTTGATACGGAGTGTGTGTGTGAGTTTGATACGGAGTGCGTGTGTGTGAGTTTGATACGGAGTGCGTGTGTGTGAGTTTGATACGGAGTGCGTGTGTGTGAGTTTGATACGGAGTGCGTGTGTGTGAGTTTGATACGGAGTGCGTGTGTGTACGGAGTGCGTGTGTGTGAGTTTGATACGGAGTGCGTGTGTGTGAGTTTGATACGGAGTGCGTGTGTGTGAGTTTGATACGGAGTGCGTGTGTGTGAGTTTGATACTTGATATGGAGTGCGTGTGTGAGTTTGATACGGAGTGTGTGTGAGTTTGATACGGAGTGCGTGTGTGTGAGTTTGATACGGAGTGCGTGTGTGTGAGTTTGATACGGAGTGCGTGTGTGTGAGTTTGATACGGAGTGCGTGTGTGTGAGTTTGATACGGAGTGCGTGTGTGTGAGTTTGATATGGAGTGCGTGTGTGTGAGTTTGATATGGAGTGCGTGTGTGTGAGTTTGATACGGAGTGCGTGTGTGTGAGTTTGATACGGAGTGCGTGTGTGTGAGTTTGATATGGAGTGCGTGTGTGTGAGTTTGATACGGAGTGTGTGTGTGAGTGAGTTTGAGTTTATGGAGTGCGTGTGTGTGAGTTTGATACGGAGTGCGTGTGTGTGAGTTTGATACGGAGTGCGTGTGTGTGAGTTTGATACGGAGTGTGTGTGTGAGTTTGATATGGAGTGCGTGTGTGTGAGTTTGATACGGAGTGCGTGTGTGTGAGTTTGATACGGAGTGCGTGTGTGTGAGTTTGATACGGAGTGCGTGTGTGTGAGTTTGATACGGAGTGCGTGTGTGTGAGTTTGATACGGAGTGCGTGTGTGTGAGTTTGATACGGAGTGTGTGTGTGTGAGTTTGATACGGAGTGCGTGTGTGTGAGTTTGATACGGAGTGCGTGTGTGTGAGTTTGATACGGAGTGCGTGTGTGTGAGTTTGATACGGAGTGCGTGTGTGTGAGTTTGATACGGAGTGCGTGTGTGTGAGTTTGATACGGAGTGTGTGTGTGTGAGTTTGATACGGAGTGTGTGTGTGTGAGTTTGATACGGAGTGCGTGTGTGTGAGTTTGATACGGAGTGCGTGTGTGTGAGTTTGTGTGTGTGAGTTTGATACGGAGTGTGTGTGTGTGAGTTTGATACGGAGTGTGTGTGTGTGAGTTTGATACGGAGTGTGTGTGTGAGTTTGATACGGAGTGCGTGTGTGTGTGTGTGAGTTTGATACGGAGTGTGTGTGTTTGAGTTTGATACGGAGTGCGTGTGTGTGAGTTTGATACGGAGTGCGTGTGTGTGAGTTTGATACGGAGTGCGTGTGAGTTTGATACGGAGTGCGTGTGTTGAGTTTGATACGGAGTGCGTGTGTGTGAGTTTGATACGGAGTGCGTGTGTGTGAGTTTGATACGGAGTGCGTGTGTGTGAGTTTGATACGGAGTGCGTGTGTGTGAGTTTGATACGGAGTGCGTGTGTGTGAGTTTGATACGGAGTGCGTGTGTGTGAGTTTGATACGGAGTGCGTGTGCGTGAGTTTGATACGGAGTGTGTGAGTTTGATACGGAGTGTGTGTGTGTGAGTTTGATACGGAGTGTGTGTGTGTGAGTTTGATACGGAGTGTGTGTGTGTGTGAGTTTGATACGGAGTGTGTGTGTGTGAGTTTGATACGGAGTGTGTGTGTGTGAGTTTGATATGGAGTGTGTGTGTGTGAGTTTGATACGGAGTGTGTGTGTGTGTGAGTTTGATACGGAGTGTGTGTGTGTGTGAGTTTGATATGGAGTGTGTGTGTGAGTTTGATATGGAGTGTGTGTGTGTGTCTCAGGCAAACAGACATTGGATGTAACAAGCTTCCTTTTTAGTGTCCTTTTAGTTGTTGGTATTTATTTGTTGACTGTCATTTTACCCCTCACTCAGCTGCTTCACCCCCATTTTACCCCTCACTCAGCTGCTTCACCCCCATTTTACCCCTCACTCAGCTGCTTCACCCCCATTTTACCCCCTCACTCAGCTGCTTCACCCCCATTTTACCCCTCACTCAGCTGCTTCACCCCATTTTACCCCTCACTCAGCTGCTTCACCCCCATTTTACCCCTCACTCAGCTGCTTCACCCCCATTTTACCCCTCACTCAGCTGCTTCACCCCCATTTTACCCCTCACTCAGCTGCTTCACCCCCATTTTACCCCTCACTCAGCTGCTTCACCCCCATTTTACCCCTCACTCAGCTGCTTCACCCCCATTTTACCCCTCACTCAGCTGCTTCACCCCCACTCATCTCCCGTTCCACACTCCAACCCTCGGTTTCCCTCATCCCATCCCACCTATCTCTGCTGGCCACACTCTTCGGATGTTTACGCTAGCCTGTGATGTTTAACATTTTTGAATTTATCTAATTGTGAGTACTTTTCTTAAGAGTATTAATAAACTAGCGATTGACTGAGCAGGTCTTTCCAAATCTCCCAACAATGGTATTTCTAGGGTCAATTTTAGATTCACTGTATGCTTTTTCAGCCATTCCTGAACCTGAGACCAGAACCATAGTGGATAAGACATTTAAATGAGTATGTAACTATGTTCATTATGTAAACATGACCTGAAAGTGTGGTAATTTATATTATCATAATAAATGCCATTTGATTTACGGTCATTTGTGTTTATTCTTCTCGAGGAAGAGGAGACCGCCAGGCTACAAATCAGCATGAGGAACATTTATCTGAGATGGACAGAGAGGACAGGGTTAGACAATGAACATCATCACACATACTGGGGATTACACGGATGGGTAAGGCAGAGAGAGAGACGCAGGACAGAGAGAGAGAGGACCCAACAGGGAGATAAACAGTGATGGAGAATCAAATCTGGTTAAAAATATCAGATGCCCTTGGCCAGTAGCAGGCTAGCAGCAGCTGACACCAGTGATCATCATTAGGTCAGAGAGACACACACAGAGAGAGAGAGAGGGAGAGAGAGAGGCAGCACAGCAGCACTCTGTTTAATAACATTAGCCATGGACCATGATGGCCAAATAGCGTAGAGCAGACAGCTTTGTCCCAAGGTGTCAGAGAACAACACACCCTACACTTTTTCACTGTCGACCACCATCTCATCTTCATATACCTTATGTTTGTTATCTTGTTCACCCAGTTTATCGTTGTTTGTAACCTTTCGCCTGTGATGCATGATATACAAGAGACATATTATTGTGCTGATGTTATGACAGTTGAGTTGACTTACTTAACATGGTGGCACACAGATATCACATTGGAATTGAGACTTGAGGCAGACTGTCTCCATACCAGAGCAGTGACACTGGAGAGCACCTATAGAGAACCGCTATCACCAACTTAGTGGTCGCAGCTTTGAAGAGTTTTTCACCAGACACGCAAGAAGATATTTGTGATATACTGTATATGTTAAAAGATAAAACGAAAGATGAGCTCATCACACTCTGAATGGTTCTGGTTCACTCACACAAGCTACCATCACTTGTCATAGCAATGTCATAGCAACAGGAAATGACGTCAAAGCAAGCCACAACAACGCACACCAGTCGGCCGGTTCACCTATTACTCAGATAGATTCAGATCATCTGAGGCGTCATTGGATTTTATGACTCCTTCAGAGGTCTTCCTCCCTACATTGTTTCACTGTTAGAATAACAATATCTCTGTCAGACATAAACACAAATGTACTGCCACTGTGTTAATGACTGTAACTCTCTGACTCAGTCCTCTGAGGTTGACCTCTCTCTCTCTCTCTCTCTCTCTCTCTCTCTCTCTCTCTCTCTCTCTCTCTCTCTCTCTCTCTCTCTCTCTCTCTCTCTCTCTCTTCCCCTCTCCTCTCTCTCTCTCTCTCTCTCTCTCTTTATTTCTCTCTCTCTTTATTTCTCTCTATCTCTCTCTCTCTCTTCCCTCTCTCTCTCTCTCTCTCTTCTCTCTTCCCTCTCTCTCTCTCTCTCTCTCACTCTCTCTTCTCTCCCTCTCTCTCTCTCTCTCTCTCTCTCTCTCTCTCTCCCTCTCTCTCTCTCTCTCTCTCTCTCTCTCTCTCTCTCTCTCTCTCTCTCTCTCTCTCTCTCTCTCTCTCTCTCTTCCCCTCTCCCTCTCTCTCTATCTCTCTCTCTTCCTCTCTCTCCATCTCTCTTTTTTTACTCCCTCTCATGCTTGTTTCTTACCCTCAGGGATCAGAGGGAGCACACAGAGTTTGTGACCATGGTGCCTTGGGAAAACTTATTTATAGAGTTGTTTTATTCATCTCCTCTCAGAGCAGCAGAGCAGGGCTAGGACCCACGGCTGGAGCTCGGGCCGCTGGATTCCTCCCCATATGTCACACAATCTATTATTATTATTATTTATTCCCTGTCTGAGCATCTGACTACTATTCACTGACTATGGTCTCTCTTCCTGTCAGTCCTATTGATCATCGGTGTTGATGCTGTAGGCTAATGCCTTGGATAACTGGCATGCCATATGTATTTGCATGCTTTATCAGTCAAATAATGTAAATTCTATTCTATTCCATTATTTTCTATTCTATTCTAACTGACTGACAGTCCAATACCGGTCAGTTTATAAACCTTATAACATGTATGTTATCTCTCCTAGTCATCCTGCAATAAGAGATTGTCCCCCAGCCCTGGTTGATAAACATGCAGTGTATGTGACAACAGTTGGTGGTATATGTCTCACCTCTGACTCCCTGACCCCCTGCCCTTTCCTTTCTGGAACACTTTCTCCAGGCTAATCTCTAATGCCTCACAGGCTCCACTCTAATTCATTACTTCCATCTTCTTCTCTCAACCTGGACACATAAACAAGATGCACCGCTGACCCCCACAACATCCCCCCCATCACTACGCCTGCCATGTCCCCCTCAACACCTCCTGCATAGCCTCTCCAATCCAGACCCTCACAACATCCCCCCATTGTCCTCCTCATTGACCCACACTGCTACTGTGGCAATGCTGGTCTGACGTTTGAAGCTCCTCAATACTATTGTATCCTCAGTTTGTACAGAGCAAGGGGGCAGCATGGTAACAATAGCTGTAGGTCGGAATAGTGTAGCACTATGAGTTATGGTGACTAGGGTTGAAACAATACGGCAACTTTCCTAAGATTCCCAGGTTTTCCAGAACTCCTGGTTGGAGGATTCTGGATTTCCTGGTTTTCCCATCCTGATTCCTGGATCTTCCAACAGGGATTTTTGGGGAAAATGGGGAACTTGTGGAAAGTTCTCGGATTGTTGCAACCCTAATGGTGACAATATTTGTGTAGGTCTTAATTGCAACAGTGGAAATGCTGATATGGTATTTGAAGTACCTCCTCAATGCTATTGTGTCCCAATTGGTATAGACTCTATAGTGTAGAAGCATGGTGAACAATATCTGCAGGTCAGAGGATTGTAGAGCTCTGTGAGTTATGGTGACATTGAGAGAACTCCAGTCTATTAAGCCAAAGCAGGAGCTGTGATGGAGGTCTTTGCAAAGTGAACTTGAATAAAGATGACGGACTGCAGTGGTTTGGGAACAGGGAAATGTATGTTGCATAGTGCAAGGCCTAGGCTCCGGTAATGGCTACAGTAAAAAGGGACCAGAAGATGATATAAAGCAGGGGAATTTATTCTACCAATGTAAAGTAGAAGGGTTATGTATTTGGGGGTATATTACCTTGTGTTGCCCTGGGTTGAGTGATCTTATCTGATGTCAGTGAGGTACCAGGTCATTCTCTTATTCGCTCATTTACAGCATTTTAACATGATTTGCTAAATAGTCATCATTACACAATCGTTAAACACAGGTGTCAAGGAATATGGCCAGGAGCCTTATATTGTTGAAACTATTTACAGCAAGCAGACATGGGAAGTCTATGGCTGACGTGACATCACTACAAATGGGACATGATTCATTATATTAGGTATCTTTTAACCACCAGTTTTATTCATCTTGTTTTATCTATGGTAGATGTTGAAACGGCCAGCTTCAGTCAGCTCATTCAAGCCATTCCTTCTAGTTGTTCTAGTCGGGCAGCTTAGTCTCCCATTCAGAGGACCCCCACTTTTGTTAGTGTCTTATTGGT
>NW_026290913.1:1115000-1117500 GCF_023373465.1 Oncorhynchus keta
CAGTGTCAGTGTTAAAGAACAGTGTCAGTGTTAAAGAACAGTGTCAGTGTTAAAGAACAGTGTCAGTGTTAAAGAACAGTGGCAGGGTTAACGAACAGTGTCAGTGTTAACGAACAGTGTCAGTGTTAAAGAACAGTGTCAGTGTTAAAGAACAGTGTCAGTGTTAAAGAACAGTGTCAGTGTTAAAGAACAGTGGCAGGGTTAAAGAACAGTGGCAGGGTTAACGAACAGTGTCAGTGTTAACGAACAGTGTCAGTGTTAAAGAACAGTGTCAGTGTTAAAGAACAGTGTCAGTGTTAAAGAACAGTGTCAGTGTTAAAGAACAGTGGCAGGGTTAACGAACAGTGTCAGTGTTAAAGAACAGTGTCAGTGTTAAAGAACAGTGTCAGTGTTAAAGAACAGTGTCAGTGTTAAAGAACAGTGTCAGTGTTAACGAACAGTGTCAGGGTTAAAGAACAGTGTCAGGGTTAAAGAACAGTGTCAGGGTTAACGAACAGTGGCAGTGTTAAAGAACAGTGGCAGGGTTAACGAACAGTGTCAGTGTTAAAGAACAGTGTCAGGGTTAAAGAACAGTGTCAGTGTTAAAGAACAGTGTCAGTGTTAAAGAACAGTGTCAGTGTTAAAGAACAGTGTCAGTGTTAAAGAACAGTGTCAGTGTTAACGAACAGTGTCAGTGTTAAAGAACAGTGTCAGTGTTAAAGAACAGTGTCAGTGTTAAAGAACAGTGTCAGTGTTAAAGAACAGTGTCAGTGTTAAAGAACAGTGTCAGTGTTAAAGAACAGTGTCAGTGTTAAAGAACAGTGTCAGTGTTAAAGAACAGTGTCAGTGTTAAAGAACAGTGTCAGTGTTAACGAACAGTGTCAGGGTTAAAGAACAGTGTCAGGGTTAAAGAACAGTGTCAGGGTTAACGAACAGTGTCAGTGTTAAAGAACAGTGTCAGTGTTAAAGAACAGTGTCAGTGTTAAAGAACAGTGTCAGTGTTAAAGAACAGTGTCAGTGTTAAAGAACAGTGTCAGTGTTAAAGAACAGTGTCAGTGTTAAAGAACAGTGTCAGTGTTAACGAACAGTGTCAGGGTTAAAGAACAGTGTCAGGGTTAAAGAACAGTGTCAGGGTTAAAGAACAGTGTCAGGGTTAAAGAACAGTGTCAGGGTTAACGAACAGTGTCAGTGTTAAAGAACAGTGGCAGGGTTAACGAACAGTGTCAGTGTTAAAGAACAGTGTCAGTGTTAAAGAACAGTGTCAGTGTTAAAGAACAGTGTCAGTGTTAAAGAACAGTGTCAGTGTTAACGAACAGTGTCAGGGTTAAAGAACAGTGTCAGGGTTAAAGAACAGTGTCAGGGTTAACGAACAGTGTCAGTGTTAAAGAACAGTGTCAGTGTTAAAGAACAGTGTCAGGGTTAAAGAACAGTGTCAGGGTTAACGAACAGTGTCAGGGTTAAAGAACAGTGTCAGGGTTAAAGAACAGTGTCAGTGTTAACGAACAGTGTCAGGGTTAAAGAACAGTGTCAGGGTTAAAGAACAGTGTCAGTGTTAACGAACAGTGTAAGTGTTAACGAACAGTGTAAGTGTTAAAGAACAGTGTCAGGGTTAAAGAACAGTGTCAGGGTTAAAGAACAGTGTCAGGGTTAAAGAACAGTGTCAGGGTTAAAGAACAGTGTCAGTGTTAACGAACAGTGTAAGTGTTAAAGAACAGTGTCAGTGTTAACGAACAGTGTCAGTGTTAACGAACAGTGTAAGTGTTAAAGAACAGTGTAAGTGTTAACGAACAGTGTCAGGGTTAAAGAACAGTGTCAGGGTTAAAGAACAGTGTCAGTGTTAACGAACAGTGTAAGTGTTAACGAACAGTGTAAGTGTTAAAGAACAGTGTCAGTGTTAACGAACAGTGTCAGTGTTAACGAACAGTGTCAGTGTTAACGAACAGTGTAAGTGTTAACGAACAGTGTCAGTGTTAACGAACAGTGTCAGTGTTAACGAACAGTGTAAGTGTTAACGAACAGTGTCAGGGTTAAAGAACAGTGTCAGGGTTAAAGAACAGTGTCAGTGTTAACGAACAGTGTAAGTGTTAACGAACAGTGTCAGTGTTAACGAACAGTGTAAGTGTTAACGAACAGTGTCAGGGTTAAAGAACAGTGTCAGTGTTAACGAACAGTGTAAGTGTTAACGAACAGTGTCAGTGTTAACGAACAGTGTAAGTGTTAACGAACAGTGTCAGGGTTAAAGAACAGTGTCAGTGTTAAAGAACAGTGTCAGTGTTAACGAACAGTGTCAGTGTTAACGAACAGTGTAAGTGTTAAGAACAGTGTAAGTGTTAAAGAACAGTGTCAGTGTTAACGAACAGTGTCAGTGTTAACGAACAGTGTCAGTGTTAACGAACAGTGTAAGTGTTAACGAACAGTGTCAGTGTTAACGAACAGTGTCAGTGTTAACGAACAGTGTAAGTGTTAACGAACAGTGTCAGGGTTAAAGAACAGTGTCAGGGTTAAAGAACAGTGTCAGTGT
>NW_026290913.1:1122500-1267500 GCF_023373465.1 Oncorhynchus keta
GGTGGGCTGTTCTGCTGGCTTCTCTGTGGGGGTGGCCACCTCTCTAGTGGGTTGTTCTCTGTCACACGCCGTCCCCCTCAACCTCTCCTCCGTCCCCCTCACCCTCTTCTCCATCCCCCTCAACCTCTCCTCCACCAGCAGTCTGATCCTCTCCTCTAATGCTCTGTTCTTCTCCTGATTCTGCTCTTTCTCCTGTTGAAGTTGTCTCACCACAGTCCAGAGTGCAGATATGTCTCTGTCCACCTCCAGCTCTCCGGGTCTGGTTAAGGGGGTGTTGTTGTGCTGGACTGTTGTCTGGGTCTGTGCTGACTGAAGTGTAATCACCTGCTGTTTACATTTACATTTACATTTAAGTCATTTAGCAGACGCTCTTATCCAGAGCGACTTACAAATTGGACTGTTCCAGCTCCACCTGTCTTACCTCCAGCTGGGTGAATTTGTCCTTCATTTCAATGAGGGAGTAGTAGTCCGTGCTGGGAGGTTGACTCTCCGCTGGGGTTGCTCGTCTGTGGTGTTACATAATGAAGAGCTCTGGTTTGACCCGCTCGGGGTGGGGGTATCTTTATCAAGGGAGAGCTTCTCCTGTTGGGCTAATTCTTTGATTAGGTGAAAGTCCAGCTGAAACTGTTTGTGGTTACTTTGTACGATCACTGTTCCGGACTTATAGATATTTATATTACATGACTCAGAGTCCTCGTTATCAAGTATTCTGAGTTTCCACCCCTCGTTAATCCCCGCTCTCGTAACAGAGGGGTAGTGTGCTAATATAGCACTGTGCCATGCCAGGGGATGGTTTGTGTGGAAGATAAGGTTGCTGATGTTCCCATTTTTGTAATAGTCAGCAAAAAGTGTCTCTTGATTTTCCATAAGGAGCTTCATTTTGTAATCTTTTCTTGACTTCTCATTCTTTACATGCACAGGGTACTGTATTTTAATTGCCTCTGAACAGTGGGAGGGAGCTTCTAAGGCCTCTCCATTTGGTTGGGGTAGACTGTGTGACTCTCCTGCCATTGTTGGGCTAATGGACTTTGACACCTCTCACTTGACACGTCAGTGCTAGTTGAAGCTGTATCAAGCTTGGCAGAATTATGTTAGAATTCAGTCCTTATAAAGTAATGTTGTGTATTTTTCTTCTTGGCTTTTGGAAATAAGATATAGTTTCAGACTAAACATTACTCACTCAGTTCCAGGTTGGATGGTGTTTTCAGGTTTCTGTTGTTTTCCAGAGAATTTGCTGTATAGAGTAAAAATCCTTGGTAGTTGTGAACCTTCCAGGTGATTCCGTAATTCCGTCCAAAATCAGGTTGTAGGTTTTAAGTTTTGATTTGAAGTAGGGGTTATGTTGTAGAGGGTCAAATCCAGTATGTGTTCCAGACAAAAAATCTAAGTTTATCTGACTCTTAATCTATATATTTTTTAAAGAAAATGCTGAAAAATGCAGGAGCTGATCTGAACCTGACCTCTCTCTCTCTCTCTCTCTCTCTCTCTCTCTCTCTCTCTCTCTCTCTACCTCTCTCTACCTCTCTCTACCTCTCTCTCTCTCTCTCTACCTCTCTCTACCTCTCTCTACCTCTCTCTCCACCTCTCTCTACCTCTCTCTACTCTCTCTACCTCTCTCTACCTCTCTCTCTCCCTCTCTACCTCTCTCTCCACCTCTCTCTCTCCACCTCTCTCTACCTGTCTCTCTCTCTCTCTCTCTCTCTCTCTCTCTCTCTCTCTACCTCTCTCTCTACCTCTCCCTCTCTACCTCTCTCTACCTCTCTCTCTCTCTCTACCTCTCTCTCTACCTCTCTCTCTCCCTCTACCTCTACCTCTCTCTCTCTCACTCTACCGCTACCTCTCTCTGTCGAACTTATCCCTCCTCACTCTCTCTACCTCCCCTTATTCAATTCAATTCAAGGGGCTTTATTGGCATGGGAAACATGTGTTAACATTGCCAAAGCAAGTGTGGTAGATAATATACAAAAGTGAAATAAACAATAAAAATTAACAGTAAACATTACACATACAGAAATGTCAAAACATTAAAGACATTACAAATGTCATATTATACATATATATATATACAGTGTTGTAACAATGGAAAAATGGTTACAGAACACAAGGGAAAATAAATAAGCATAAATATGGGTTGTATTTACAATGGTGTTTGTTCTTCACTGGTTACCCTTTTCTTGTGGCAACAGGTCACACATCTTGCTGCTGTGATGGCACACTGTGGAATTTCACCCAGTAGATATGGGAGTATATCAAAATTGGATTTGTTTTCGAATTCTTTGTGGATCTGTGTAATCTGAGGGAAATATGTCTCTCTAATATGGTCATACGTTGGACAGGAGGTTAGGAAGTGCAGCTCAGTTTCCACCTCATTTTGTGAGCAGTGTGCACATAGCCTGTCTTCTCTTGAGATCCAGGTCTGTCTACGGCAGCTTTTCTCAATAGCAAGGCTATGCTCACTAAGTCTGTACATAGTCAAAGCTTTCCTTAAGTTTGGGTCAGTCACAGTGGACAGGTATTCTGCAACTGTGTACTCTCTGTTTAGGAACAAATAGCATTCTAGTTTGCTCCGTTTTCTTGTTAATTCTTTCCAATGTGTCAAGTAATTATCTTTTTGTTTTCTCATGATTTGGTTGGGTCTAATTGTGCTGCCGTCCTGGGGCCCTGTGGGGTGTGTTTGTGTTTGTGAACAGAGCCCCAGGACCAGCTTGCTTAGGGGACTCTTCTCCAGGTTCATCTCTCTGTAGGTGATGGCTTTGTTATGGAAGGTTTGGGAATCGCTTCCTTTTTCAGTGGTTGTAGAATGTAACAGCTCTTTTCTGGATTTTGATAATTAGTGGGTATCGGCCTAATTCTGCTCTGTATGCATTATTTGGTGTTCTACATTGTACACGGAGGATATTTTGGCAGAATTCTGTATGCAGAGTCTCAATTTGGTGTTTGTCCCATTTTGTGAAGTCTTGGTTGGTGAGCGGACCCCAGACCTCACAACCGTAAAGGGCATTGGGCTCTATGACTGATTCAAGTATTTTTAGCCAAATCCTAATTGGTATGTTGACATTTATGTTTCTTTTGATGGCATAGAATGCCCTTCTTGCCTTGTCTCTCAGATCGTTCACAGCTTTGTGGAAGTTACCTGTGGCGCTGATGTTTAGGCCAAGGTATGTATAGTTTTTTGTGTGCTCTAGGGCAACAGTGTCTAGATGGAATTTGTATTTGTGGTCCTGGCGACTGGACCTTTTTTGGAACACCATTATTTTGGTCTTACTGAGATTTACTGTCAGGGCCCAGGTCTGACAGAATCTGTGCAGAAGATCTAGGTGCTGCTGTAGGCCCTCCTTGGTTGGTGACAGAAGCACCAGATCATCAGCAAACAGTAGACATTTGACTTTGGATTCTAGTAGGTGAGGCCGGGTGCTGCAGACTATTCTAGTGCCCGCGCCAATTTGTTGATATATATGTTGAAGAGGGTGGGGCTTAAGCTGCATCCCTGTCTCACCCCACGACGCTGTGTGAAGAAATGTGTGTGTTTTTGCCAATTTTTAACCGCACACTTGTTGTTTTATAATGTCGTATGTTTTACCCCCAACACCACTTTCCATCCATTTGTATAGCAGACCCTCATGCCAAATTGAGTCGAACGCTTTTTTGAAATCAACAAAGCATGAGAAGACTTTGCCTTTGTTTTGGTTTGTTTGGTTGTCAATTAGAGTGTGCAGGGTGAATACACCATGTTGTACGGTAATTTGGTAAAAAGCCAATTTGACATTTGCTCAGTACATTGTTTTCATTGAGGAAATGTACGAGTCTGCTGTTAATGATAATGCAGAGGATTTTCCCAAGGTTACTGTTGACGCATATTCCACGGTAGTTATTGGGGTCACATTTGTCTCCACATTTGTGGATTGGGGTGATCAGTCCTTGGTTCCAAATATTGGGGAAGAGTTAAGGATGATGTTAAAGAGTTTTAGTATAGCCAATTGGAATTTGTTGTCTGTATATTTGATCATTTCATTAAGGATACCATCAACAACACAGGCCTTTTTGGGTTGGAGGGTTTTTATTTTGTCCTGTAACTCGTTCAAGGTAATTGGAGAATCCAGTGGGTTCTGGTAGTCTTTAATAGTTGATTCTAAGATTTGTATTTGATCATGTATATGTTTTGCTCTTTATTCTTTGTTATAGAGTCAAAAGATTGGAGAAGTAGTTTACCCATACATCTCCATTTTGGATAGATAATTCTTTGTGTTTTGTTTGTTTAGTGTTTTCCAATTTTCCCAGAAGCGGTTAGAGTCTATGGATTCTTCAATTACATTGAACTGATTTCTGACGTGCTGTTCCTTCTTTTCCGTAGTGTATTTCTGTATTGTTTTAGTGATTCACCATAGTGAAGGCGTAGACTCATGTTTGCCGGGTCTCTATGTTTTTGGTTGGACAGGTTTCTCAATTTCTTTCTTAGATTTTTGCATTCTTCATCAAACCATTTGTCATTGTTGTTCATTTTCTTCGTTTTTTTATTTGAGATTTTTAGATTTGATAGGGAAGCTGAGAGGTCAAATATACTGTTAAGATGTTCTACTGCCAAGTTTACACCTTCACTATTGCAGTGAAACTGTCGCGTTCTTTCAAAATCGAACCCAGAAGCAGACCAGGACAAGGAGAGTAGGAAGAAGGTGAGTCTTTATTTACAAGTGAATGGGTAGATATATCCAGGTGGCGTAGCGGGCAGCGGTGGTGAGTTGATGGGAGTAAATAGGTGGATCCAATGGGGTAGCGGAATCCTCCGATGACCAGGCGGGAATGGGGTAAATGATCCGGGTGAGTAACTGAAGTCAGGAACAAACGGAGGTATGTTTAAGGCAAGCAATACGTAAAAAACAACAAAACAAATTCTATCCAACTTGAGGCTGATACTATGGCACAACATACTGTTCATGGCTAACGATCCGGCAGGGAATGGATGTCAGGTCAGAGCTTTTGAAGGGGAGAGGTTCCTTTGGCTTTGATGCCTTGTGATTGGGTATTGCTCTGTTCAAGTAGACTGTGATTCTGCTGTGGTCTGATAGGGGTGTCAGTGGGCTGACTGTGAACGCTCTGAGAGACTCTGGGTTGAGGTCAGTGATAAAGTGGTCTACAGTACTACTGCCAAGAGATGAGCTATAGGTGTACCTACCATAGGAGTCCCCTCGAAGCCTACCGTTGACTATGTACATACCCAGCGTGCGACAGAGCTGCAGGAGTTGTGACCCGTTTTTGTTTGTTATGTTGTCATAGTTGTGCCTAGGGGGCATATGTGGCAGGGAATGCTGTCACCTGCAGGCAGGTGTTTGTCCCCCTGTGTGCTGAGAGTGTCAGGTTCTTGTCCGGTTCTGGCTTTTAGGTCGCCACAAACTAGTACATGTCCCTGGGCCTGGAAATGATTGATTTCCCCCTCCAGGATGGAGAAGCTGTCTTCATTAAAGTATGGGGATTCTAGTGGGGGATATAGGTAGCACACAGGAGGACATTTTTCTCTGTTAAGATCATTTCCTTTTGAATTTCTAGCCAAATGTAAAATGTTCCTGTTTTGATTAATTTAATGGAGTAAGTTAGGTCTGCGCTCTACCAAATTATCATACCCCTGAGTCCCTTCCCTGTTTCACACCTGGTAGTTTGGTGGATGGGACTACCAGCTCTCTGTAACCTAGAGGGCAACCAGTGGGTCCGTCTCCTCTATACCAGGTTTCTTGCAGGATGACAATGTCTGTGTTACCGATTTCTTTGGTGAAGTCCGGGTTTCTGCTCTTTAGGCCAAAGGCAGATGACCTCAGGCCTTGGATATTCCAGGATGATATAGTGAAGGCTTTTTGTTCCATAAAGTGTCCAGTGTTGTTGGTCGTGTGGTTTGGCCTCAGGCCAGTAAGTGTGAGCAGAGCCTGCTGAGCATCTGGTACATGCCATTGGCTTGGGCTATTGTAAGAGTGGGGGTTGGGCCTGTTTGCCCGCTCACTACCTGGGCGTATGTGTGATTTCCATGTTGAGTCCCTCTTTGCGGGGGTGGGGTGCATGGGGTGGGCAGGAGGGGCATAGGTCTGATCTCTCTCCTTCTCTTTATCTCTCTGCCCCAAGTGTGCCTCTCTGTATCCCCATTTCAGGAAGGCAGCTGTCGTTCAACCTCCCCTCCTCTCACGTCTCCTCCCCTCCCCCTGCTAACTCTAAGCCTGACATAACTGAGATTTTTGCTTTGTCACTATGTCACCCTTCTGCTTCAAGTGAGATGATTCCTCCCTCTTTTCCTCCCACTCCTCCTCTCTTCTCACCATGGCTCTCAGCTGTTTGACCATTCAGAGGTGTGAAGTCCTGATGTCCACCTGGGGACAGACCTGGAACAGAGCAGAGCAGCTGTGGTAGTGTTGAGGTGGTGGTGGTGCAGAGCAGAGCAGAGCAGCAGTTGGGTTGGCTTTAGTGGTGGGGGGGACATAGTGCCTGACGGCTGGTTGGACGGCTGGTTGGACGACTGGGTGTCTTGGAGGTGTAACAGAAACAATCCCATTAAGGGGTGGATCGCCTTTCACACAGATTACTGAGCATCTGTTAGTCCTACTGGATGGCCAGGGGCAAGGTCCCCACAGGGCCGGTCATGGCTCCCCCTGTTTCCCTCCACTCCCCAGGGACACATAGAGAGGGCTGATCAGGGACCCCTGGAGCTGCTGACAGAAAATGCACAGATCAGAGACCATGACAAGCAGATAATAATGTTTTCAGACAAGTCCAGTTTATTCAATTTTACAATACATTTTGGATGAATAATCAATTATACAGAGATATTTATCCTTCCATTTTTCCTCACCAGGTCTGTAATAATGACAACAAGGACAACACAAGACTATTGTGCATGTCAGAGAGTGTAACCTGATCTTTACTATACTGTATATCTTCATTATTAACACATACTGTAGAAATAAAAACCAAGAGGTCCTCCCCTCCACAGTCTGTCCAGTAATGGATTGTCCTCTGGATGACAGGATCATTGGATCATTCGTTTTCAGCATATCTTTGACGCGTGTACATTTTCTCACCAGGTGTCATGTCTATCTTGTCACCCAAAAATATCAACAGCTCTCTGAGAGCTTCGGCCATAGACTATAGAGGGGAAGGGATAGAACTGACCAGTTCAGGTGTTACACGCTGATCCCATCTGTGTTCAGAGTGCCGCACACACACACACACACACACACACACACACACACACACACACACACACACACACACACACACACACACACACACACACACACACACACACACACACACACACACACACACACACACACACACACACACAGGTACAAACCAGTGAGTGACGTAAAGGAGCAGCAGAGATGTCACGGAGATGAAACGGAGATGACATGGACACAGTGCCATCAAATGATGGTTAACTGAGTAAGTGTAAATGGTAAATGACGGAAGCACATCACGTCACACAAAGCATTGCCACCTGCTGTTCCAATGGGCTAATGCTAACGACACACTACTATCCAAAACTAAAAAGGGTTCTGCGGCCATAGGAGAACCGGTTTTGTTTCCAGGTAAGACTCTTTTAGGATTCCATGTAGAACCTTCTGTGGAAAGGGAGGGTTCTACATGGAACCCCAAATAATTCTACCTGGAACTAAAATGGGTTCATGAAAGGGTCCTCCTATGGGGACAGTCAAATAACCTTTTTTGGTATTAGATAGTAGTAGTGTGTCGTTAGCATTAACCCATTGGAACAGCAGGTGGCAATGCTTTGTGTGACGTGATGTGCATCCGTCACGGATGAGGTGCGGAGGTGGGAGGACAGACCGTGTCAAAGGGCTGCAGTCTCTAATTAGGTGTGGCGGGACAGTGTGTGTTTCTTCCTATAGGCTCAGTGTTTTTGTGTTATTGGGTTCTCCTCTCTGTTGGGCTGGGGCTCTGTGTGTTTCTATGTCTGTGTGTGATGTCGCCTCTCCTTCTCCCTGGGTGAAAGGTGAGAACTCTGAGAAAGCATTCTGGTCTGCTAGAGAGACCTGACTTGTTCTGCATGCTTGACTTGGGCAGGGAGGGAGAGGAGAGGGGGGAGACAGAAGGGGGAAGGATAGGGTGAGAGAGGGAGAAAGGTAAGCAGGGGGGAGGGGGGAGAAACAGAGAGAGTACAAGGACGACAGAGAGACAGGACAGCGAGTGGAAGAAGGAGGTAGGTAGAAAGAATAATGAGATAGGGAAAGAAATAAACAGCGGGATTGAGGAAAGGAGAAGCTCAGATAAACATAGAGAGAAAGGAAGAGCGAGAGGGACAGGGAGAGACAGATAGAGGGTGAGAGGGAAGAGACAGATAGACAGAGGGAGACAGATAGACAGAGGGAAACAGGTAGACAGAGGGAGACAGGTAGACAGAGAGATACAGATAGACAGAGGGAGACAGATAGACAGAGGGAGACAGTTAGACAGAGGGAGACAGGTAGACAGAGGGATACAGATAGACAGAGGGAGACAGATAGACAGAGGGAGACAGGTAGACAGAGGGAGACAGATAGACAGAGGGAGACAGATAGACAGAGGGAGACAGGTAGACAGAGGGAGACAGATAGACAGAGGGAGACAGGTAGACAGAGGGAGACAGGTAGACAGAGAGATACAGATAGACAGAGGGATACAGATAGACAGAGGGATACAGATAGACAGAGGGATACAGATAGACAGGGGAGACAGATAGACAGAGGGATACAGATAGACAGAGGGAGACAGATAGACAGAGGGAGACAGGTAGACAGAGGGATACAGATAGACAGAGGGATACAGATAGACAGAGGGAGACAGATAGACAGAGGGAGACAGATAGACAGAGGGAGACAGGTAGACAGAGGGATACAGATAGACAGAGGGATACAGATAGACAGAGGGATACAGATAGACAGAGGGATACAGATAGACAGAGGGAGACAGATAGACAGGTAGACAGAGGGATACAGATAGACAGAGGGATACAGATAGACAGAGGGAGACAGATAGACAGAGGGAGACAGATAGACAGAGGGAGACAGATAGACAGAGGGAGACAGATAGACAGAGGGAGACAGGTAGACAGAGGGAGACAGGTAGACAGAGAGATACAGATAGACAGAGGGATACAGATAGACAGAGGGATACAGATAGACAGAGGGATACAGATAGACAGGGGGAGACAGATAGACAGAGGGATACAGATAGACAGAGGGAGACAGATAGACAGAGGGAGACAGGTAGACAGAGGGATACAGATAGACAGAGGGATACAGATAGACAGAGGGAGACAGATAGACAGAGGGAGACAGATAGACAGAGGGAGACAGGTATACAGAGGGATACAGATAGACAGAGGGATACAGATAGACAGAGGGATACAGATAGACAGAGGGATACAGATAGACAGAGGGAGACAGATAGACAGGTAGACAGAGGGATACAGATAGACAGAGGGATACAGATAGACAGAGGGAGACAGATAGACAGAGGGAGACAGATAGACAGAGGGAGACAGATAGACAGAGGGAGACAGATAGACAGAGGGAGACAGGTAGACAGAGGGATACAGATAGACAGGGGGAGACAGATAGACAGAGGGAGACAGATAGACAGAGGGAGACAGGTAGACAGAGGGAGACAGATAGACAGAGGGAGACAGGTAGACAGGGGGAGACAGATAGACAGAGGAGACAGATAGACAGGTAGACAGAGGGATACAGATAGACAGAGGGATACAGATAGACAGAGGGAGACAGATAGACAGAGGGAGACAGATAGACAGAGGGAGACAGATAGACAGAGGGAGACAGGTAGACAGAGGGAGACAGGTAGACAGAGAGATACAGATAGACAGAGGGATACAGATAGACAGAGGGATACAGATAGACAGAGGGATACAGATAGACAGGGGAGACAGATAGACAGAGGGATACAGATAGACAGAGGGAGACAGATAGACAGAGGGAGACAGGTAGACAGAGGGATACAGATAGACAGAGGGATACAGATAGACAGAGAGGGAGACAGATAGACAGAGGGAGACAGATAGACAGAGGGAGACAGGTATACAGAGGGATACAGATAGACAGAGGGATACAGATAGACAGAGGGATACAGATAGACAGAGGGATACAGATAGACAGAGGGAGACAGATAGACAGGTAGACAGAGGGATACAGATAGACAGAGGGATACAGATAGACAGAGGGAGACAGATAGACAGAGGGAGACAGATAGACAGAGGGAGACAGATAGACAGAGGGAGACAGATAGACAGAGGGAGACAGGTAGACAGAGGGATACAGATAGACAGGGGGAGACAGATAGACAGAGGGAGACAGATAGACAGAGGGAGACAGGTAGACAGAGGGAGACAGATAGACAGAGGGAGACAGGTAGACAGGGGGAGACAGATAGACAGAGGGAGACAGATAGACAGAGGGATACAGATAGACAGAGGGATACAGATAGACAGAGGGAGACAGATAGACAGAGGGAGACAGATAGACAGAGGAGACAGATAGACAGAGGGAGACAGGTAGACAGAGGGAGACAGGTAGACAGAGAGATACAGATAGACAGAGGGATACAGATAGACAGAGGGATACAGATAGACAGAGGATACAGATAGACAGGGGAGACAGATAGACAGAGGGATACAGATAGACAGAGGGAGACAGATAGACAGAGGGAGACAGGTAGACAGAGGGATACAGATAGACAGAGGGATACAGATAGACAGAGGGAGACAGATAGACAGAGGGAGACAGATAGACAGAGGGAGACAGGTATACAGAGGGATACAGATAGACAGAGGGATACAGATAGACAGAGGGATACAGATAGACAGAGGGAGACAGATAGACAGGTAGACAGAGGGATACAGATAGACAGAGGGATACAGATAGACAGAGGGAGACAGATAGACAGAGGGAGACAGATAGACAGAGGGAGACAGATAGACAGAGGGAGACAGATAGACAGAGGGAGACAGGTAGACAGAGGGATACAGATAGACAGGGGGAGACAGATAGACAGAGGGAGACAGATAGACAGAGGGAGACAGGTAGACAGAGGGAGACAGATAGACAGAGGGAGACAGGTAGACAGGGGAGACAGATAGACAGAGGGAGACAGATAGACAGAGGGAGACAGATAGACAGAGGGAGACAGGAATACAGAGGGAGACAGATAGACAGAGGGAGACAGGTAGACAGAGGGATACAGATAGACAGGGGGAGACAGATAGACAGAGGGAGACAGATAGACAGAGGGAGACAGGTAGACAGAGGGAGACAGATAGACAGAGGGAGACAGGTAGACAGGGGGAGACAGATAGACAGAGGGAGACAGATAGACAGAGGGAGACAGGTAGACAGAGGGAGACAGGTAGACAGAGGGAGACAGGTAGACAGAGGGAGATAGGTAGACAGAGGGAGATAGGTAGACAGAGGGATACAGATAGACAGAGGGATACAGATAGACAGAGGGAGACAGATAGACAGAGGGCGACAGATAGACAGAGGGATACAGATAGACAGAGGGAGACAGATAGACAGAGGGATACAGGTAGACAGAGGGAGACAGGTAGACAGAGGGAGACAGATATACAGAGGGAGACAGAGGGAGACAGAGAGACAGAGGGAAGAGACAGATAAAGAGGGAAGAGACAGATAAAGAGGGCAGAGACAGATAAAGAGGGCAGAGACAGATAAAGAGGGAAGAGACAGATAAAGAGGGAATAGACAGATAAAGAGGGCAGAGACAGATAAAGAGGGAAGAGACAGATAAAGAGGGAAGAGACAGATAAAGAGGGAAGAGACAGATAAAGAGGGAATAGACAGATAAAGAGGGAAGAGACAGATAAAGAGGGAAGAGACAGATAAAGAGGGAAGAGACAGATAAAGAGGGAAGAGACAGATAAAGAGGGAAGAGACAGATAAAGAGGGAAGAGACAGAAAGAGAGGGCAGAGACAGATAAAGAGGGAAGAGACAGATAAAGAGGGAAGAGACAGATAAAGAGGGAAGAGACAGATAAAGAGGGAATAGACAAATAAAGAGGGAATAGACAGATAAAGATGGAATAGACAGATAAAGAGGGAAAAGACAGAAAGAGAGGGAATAGAGAGATAAAGAGGGAATAAATAGACAGATAAAGAGGGAAGAGACAGAAAGAGAGGGAAGAGACAGATAGAGGGAAGAGACAGATAAAGAGGGAAGTGACAGATAAAGAGGGAAGAGACAGATAAAGAGGGAAGAGACAGATAGAGGAAGAGACAGATAAAGAGGGAAGAGACAGATAAAGAGGAAGAGACAGATAAAGGGAAGAGACAGATAAAGAGGGAAGAGACAGATAAAGAGGGAAGAGACAGATAAAGAGGGAAAGAGACAGATAAAGATGGAATAGACAGATAAAGAGGAAGAGACAGAAAGAGAGGGAAGAGACAGATAGAGGGAAGAGACAGATAAAAGGGAATAGACAGATAAAGAGGGCAGAGACAGATAAAGAGGGAAGAGACAGATAAAGAGGGAAGAGACAGATAAAGAGGGAAGAGACAGATAAAGAGGGAATAGACAGATAAAGAGGGAAGAGACAGATAAAGAGGGAAGAGACAGATAAAGAGGGAAGAGACAGATAAAGAGGGAAGAGACAGATAAAGAGGGAAGAGACAGATAAAGAGGGAAGAGACAGAAAAAGAGGGCAGAGACAGATAAAGAGGGAAGAGACAGATAAAGAGGGAAGAGACAGATAAAGAGGGAAGAGACAGATAAAGAGGGAATAGACAAATAAAGAGGAATAGACAGATAAAGATGGAATAGACAGATAAAGAGGAAGAGACAGATAAAGAGGGAAGAGACAGATAAAGAGGGAAGAGACAGATAAAGAGGGAAAGAGACAGATAAAGATGGAATAGACAGATAAAAGGAAGGGAAGAGAGGGAAGAGACAAAGAGGGAAGAGACAGATAAAGAGGAATAGACAGATAAAGAGGGCAGAGACAGATAAAGAGGGAAGAGACAGATAAAGAGGAAGAGACAGATAAAGAGGGAAGAGACAGATAAAGAGGGAAGAGACAGATAAAGAGGGAATAGACAGATAAAGAGGGAAGAGACAGATAAAGAGGAAGAGACAGATAAAGAGGAAGAGACAGATAAAGAGGAAGAGACAGATAAAGAGGGAAGAGACAGAAAGAGAGGGCAGAGACAGATAAAGAGGGAAGAGACAGATAAAGAGGGAAGAGACAGATAAAGAGGGAAGAGACAGATAAAGAGGAATAGACAAATAAAGAGGGAATAGACAGATAAAGATGGAATAGACAGATAAAGAGGGAAAAGACAGAAAGAGAGGGAATAGACAGATAAAGAGGGAAAAGGAAAAGAGACAGAGATAAAGAGGAAGAGAAGAGGGAAGAGACAGATAAAGAGGAAGAGACAGAAAAGAGGGAAGAGACAGATAGAGGGAAGAGACAGATAAAGAGGGAATGACAGATAAAGAGGGAAGAGACAGATAAAGAGGGAAATAGACAGATAAAGATGGAATAGACAGATAGGGAAGAGACAGAAAAGACAGAGACAGATAAAGAGGGAAGAGACAGATAAAGAGGGAAGAGACAGATAAAGAGGGAATAGACAGATAAAGAGGAATAGACAAATAAAGAGGGAATAGACAGATAAAGATGGAATAGACAGATAAAGAGGGAAAAGACAGAAAGAGAGGGAATAGAGAGATAAAGAGGGAATAAATAGACAGATAAAGAGGGAAGAGACAGAAAGAGAGGGAAGAGACAGATAGAGGGAAGAGACAGATAAAGAGGGAAGTGACAGATAAAGAGGGAAGAGACAGATAAAGAGGGAAAGAGACGGATAAAGATGGAATAGACAGATAAAGAGGGAAAAGACGGACGAGACAGAAAGAGAGGGCAGAGACAGATAAAGATGGAATAGACAGATAAAGAGGGAAAAGACAGAAAGAGAGGGAAGAGACAGATAAAGAGAGAATAGACAGATAAAGAGGGAATAGACAGATAAAGAGGGAATAGACAGATAAAGAGGGAATAGACAGATAAAGAGGGAAGAGACAGAAAAAGAGGGAAGAGACAGATAAAGAGGGAAGAGACAGATAAAGAGGGAAGAGACAGATAAAGAGGGAAGAGACAGATAAAGAGGGAAGAGACAGATAAAGAGGGAAGAGACAGATAAAGAGGGAAGAGACAGAAAGAGGGAAGAGACAGATAAAGAGGGAATAGACAGATAAAGAGGGAATAGACAGATAAAGAGGGAAGAGACAGATAAAGAGGGAAGAGACAGATAAAGAGGGAAGAGACAGATAAAGAGGGAATAGACAGATAAAGAGGGAATAGACAGATAAAGAGGGAAGAGACAGATAAAGAGGGCAGAGACAGATAAAGAGGGAATAGACAGATAAAGAGGGAATAGACAGACAAAGAGGGAATAGACAGATAAAGAGGGAAGAGACAGATAAAGAGGGAAGAGACAGATAAAGAGGGAAGAGACAGATAAAGAGGGAATAGACAGATAAAGAGGGAATAGACAGATAAAGAGGGAAGAGAGATAAAGAGGGCAGAGACAGATAAAGAGGGAATAGACAGATAAAGAGGGAAGAGACAGATAAAGAGGGAAGAGACAGAAAGAGGGAAGAGACAGATAAAGAGGGAAGAGACAGATAAAGATGGAAGAGACAGATAGAGGGAAGAGACAGATAAAGAGGGAAGAGACAGATAAAGAGGGAATAGACAGATAAAGAGGGAAGAGACAGATAAAGAGGGAAGAGACAGATAAAGAGGGAAGAGACAGATAAAGAGGGAAGAGACAGATAGAGAGGGAAGAGACTTATACTTATACTTACTTATACCCACCACCCACTCTCCACACAGATACTGATCTCAGCTTGAGAATTAAGAGATGTTCATACAACATTATTACAGGAACACTGCATTCGGAAAGTATTCAGACCCCTTGAACTTTTCCACATTTTGTTAGGTTACAGCCTTATTCTAAAATGTAGTTTGGTTGATTTTCCTTCATTAATCTACACACAGTACCCCATAATGGCAAAGCAAAAACAAGTTTTCAGAAAATGTTGCTAATTTATAATAAATTAATGAAATATCACATTTACATAAGTATTCAGACCCTTTAATCTGTTGAATCACGTTTGGCAGCAATTACATTTTTGAGTCTTCTTGGGTATGATGCTCAAGCTTGGCACACCTGTATTCTTCTCTGCAGATCCTTTCAAGCTCTGTCAGGTTGGATGGGGAGCATTTCTGCACAGCTAATTTCAGGCCTCTCCAGAAATGTTTGATTGGGTTCAAGTCTAGGCTCTGGCTGGGCCACTCAAGGACATTAAGAGACTTGTCCCGAAGCGACTCCTGTGTTGTCTTGGCTGTGTGCTTAGGGCCGTTGTCCGGTTGGAAGGTGAACCAACGACCCAGTCTGAAGTCCTGAGCTCAATGGAGCAGGTTTTCATCAAGGATTTCTTTGTACTTTGCGCCGTTCATCTTTCCCTCAATCCTGACTAGTCTCCCAGTCCCTGCCGCTGATAAACATCCCCACAGCATGATGCTGCCACCACCATGGTTCACCTTAGGGATGGTGCCAGTTTTCCTCCAGATGTGACACCTGGCATTAATTAAGTCTTTAGGTGCCTTTTTGAAAGCTCCGAGTGGGCTGTCATGTGCCTTTTACTGAGGAGTGGCTTCTGTCTGACCACTCTACCATAAAGGCCTGATTGATGGAGTGCTGCAGAGATGGTTGTCCTTCTGGCAGGTTCTCCCATCTCCACAGAAGAACTCTAGAGCTCTGTCAGCGTGACCATCGGCTTCTTGGTCACCTCCCTGACCAAGGCCCTTGTCCTCCGCTTGCTTTGGCCCGGGCGGCCAGCTCTAGAAAGAGTCTTGGTGGTTCCAAACTTCAATTTAAGAATTATGGAGGCCACTGTGTTCTTAGGGACATTCAATGCTGCAGAAATGTTGGTACCCTTACCCAGATCTGTGCCTCGACACAAATCCTGTCTCGTAGATCTACGGACAATTCCTTTGACCTCATGGCTTTGTTTTTGCTCTGACTTGCACTGTCTATTATGGGATTTTACATAGACAGGTGTGTGCCTTTAATAATCATGTCCATTCAATTTACCACAGTTGGACTCCAATCAAGTTGTAGAAACATCTCAACGATGATCAATGGAAACAGGATGCACCTGAGCTCAATTTCATTTCTCATAGCAAAGGGTCTGAATACTTATGTTATTTCCGTTTTTAATTTTTAATACATTTGCAAAATGTTCTAAAAATCTGTTTACACTTTGTCATTATAGAGAATTGTGTGTAGATTTTTGAATACATTTTAGAATAAGACTGTAACCTGACAAAATGTGGAAAAGTTAAGATGTCTGAATACTTTACGAAGGCATTGTGGCAGTGAACGTTGTCATCAAATGAGCTGGAGATGTATTGACAGATTGCTTTGTGTGACATATCTTCAAAATCGGAGAAAGAGAAACTGAATACTCACATTCCTTTCGCTCCTTCCTCAAATGAACTCAGCTGACACAGTTGTCCGTTTATCTCCCAGAGCATCCACTCCTGTGATGAGTAGACGGGAGAGGGAGGGGAAGGAGGACACAAAAAGTGTAGGGCTTTATAAATAGCAAGCCACTGGAGTGGAGACAGGAGAGCAAAACAAGTTACTGAACGCTTCATGGCTGCTGTCTTCAAAACAACGCAGATGCGCTTTCATTTATGGCCACTTTCTGGGATGGGAGAAGAAAGCTCAGGATCGATCCGTGGCCCTTTCTTTCACCTGTTAAGAGCTTTCCTCATAATTGGCTGCTTCTGCCGCGGCTGAGGCTGCGTCCCAAATGGCATCCTATTCCCTATATAGGATAAATGCCATTTGGGATGCAGACTACAACTGCTGCCAAAACTCCTGGTGGCAGCTGCATCCCCCGACAACGCACACTAGTATGTTAAAGTATGTGTAAACCATGGCTATTTTTCTTCCCCTCAGGCTATTGATTTTAAATGAAGTATCGAAGAAAATCTATAGTAATCAACAAATAGAAGGCAACTAGCTGTAGTGTCACATCCAGGGGCTTGGCTTAATCAATTTGGCTGCCTGTCACAACATGAAAGGGTGGAGGGAAGGGGGAAATGAAGTTTGGAACCTGGATGGAATGGAAAGTGAGTTGTGGGATGGAATTAATCGTTTGTCATTGGAAGAGAGAAAGAGAGAGAGAGAGAGAGAGAGAGAGAGAGAGAGAGAGAGAGAGAGAGAGAGAGAGAGAGAGAGAGAGAGAGAGAGAGAGAGAGAGAGAGAGAGAGAGAGAGAGAGAGAGAGAGAGAGAGAGAGAGAGAGAGAGAGAGAGAGAGAGAGAGAGAGAGAGAGAGAGAGAGAGAGAGAGAGAGAGAGAGAGAGAGAGGTAGATAGAGAGACAGAGATCGAGAGAGAGAGAGAGAGGGACAGAGCGAGAGAGAGAGAGAAAGAGAGAGAGACAGAGAGAGAGAGAGAGAGAGAGAGAGAGAGAGAGAGAGAGAGAGAGAGAGAGAGAGAGAGAGAGAGAGAGAGAGAGAGAGAGAGAGAGAGAGAGAGAGAGAGAGAGAGAGAGAGAGAGAGAGAGAGAGAGAAAGAGAGAGAGAGAGAAAAAGAGAGAGAGAAGAGAGAGAGAGAGAGAGAGAGAGAGAGAGAGAGAGAGAGAGAGAGAGACAGAGCGAGAGAGAGAGAGAGAGAGAGAGAGAGAGAGAGAGAGACAGAGAGAGAGAGAGAGAGAAATAGAGACAGAGAGAGAAATAGAGACAGAGAGAGAAAGAGAGAGAGAGAGAGAGAGAGAGAGAGAGAGAGAGAGAGAGAGAGAGAGAGAGAGAGAGAGAGAGAGAGAGAGAGAGAGAGAAAGCAAGGGAGTATGGAGGTACGGGATAGAGATGACAGGCATGTCTGATCCACACCCCTCCCTTCAAATATATGTTCATCCCCCTTTCCTGGCGTCACCTCTCTACCTCTCTCCTCTTTATCCTCTCCTCCCTCTTCCCTCCTCTCTCTCTCACCCTGTGACGGAGCAGTCACCTTCGGTTGGGTATTCTGGTGTAAAAACATTACAGTATCCCCAGGCTGTGTATCATGTTACCGTCAACCGAGGCCCAATCCAAAGAAACCTGTCCAAAATGCTTAATGAATGTCCTAGTGAACTGTGAAACAGGTAGTCTACCTGCCACTACCTGTCAGCACCTAGCCATCTGTCTCTGCCACAGCTCTGCTTACATACTGCATACCTGAACGTTGAGCCAACGTTGGGGCCACAACGTCGCCCAGGCAGACATAGATTTAACGAACCGAAACAGAATGAGTATTTTGGATTGAATGTGTTGATGTGATGGTGGTGTTGTCGGGCAGATTTCCTTCCCTGTGTTTTGGGCCAGTTGAAAGAGTCATTTACTGAAGGTGTTAACATACTGTAGGTTCTCTGATCATATCAGTCCTTTCAATTAGATGTTCTGTATTAGTTTGATGACATCATTTGATGTACAGGGCTTTTATACAGACCAATAAATACATAGAGTGGTCTGTTCTACAGTTTTTTATTCATATTTATTTTTACCTTAATTTAACTAGGCAAGTCAGATAAGAACAAATTCTTATTTATAATGACGGACTACCAAAAGGCATAACATCACTGTACAGTAGCTAAGTGGCCCGGTTATCTTCTGTACATAAAGTGGTACGGTAATATTATAATACATGTCAATACTGGAGAACATATCAAGTTTAGAAAAGGGTCTGCACACTGACCTGACAAAGGGTGAATTAATGTCCTGTGATTTAAAGATGTGATTAGAGCACCTGAGTGTGCT
The DNA here is from genome assembly GCF_023373465.1 of Oncorhynchus keta. Taxonomy (NCBI): domain Eukaryota; kingdom Metazoa; phylum Chordata; class Actinopteri; order Salmoniformes; family Salmonidae; genus Oncorhynchus; species Oncorhynchus keta. Next base: position 1,141,372 of record NW_026290913.1, read on the forward strand.
GGTGTCACGTCCCACTTAGCACTTTTCTCTCCACTCAGCCACAGACTGCCTGGTCCAAGTGTCCCCTGCTCCTGCTGTGAAAGTTGGTCTGAATAAAGCTTTACACCCCATCACCTTCACTTATTAGGTGTTTACCCGTGACTTTGTCCCTGCTTGCAGCAGCACTCCAGTGTTCATCAGAAAATGGCCCTCAGGTTGAATAGTCTAATAAAGGGACTGGCACACAGTGCTTGTGTGTCTGTGTTTGTGTGTGTGTGTGTGTGTGTGTGTGTGTGTGTGTGTGTGTGTGTGTGTGTGTGTGTGTGTGTGTGTGTGTGTGTGTGTGTGTGTGTGTGTGTGTGTGTGTGTGTGTGTGTGTGTGTGTGTGTGTGTGTGTGTGTGTGTGTGTGTGTGTGTGTCAGCCAGTGGTGAGAGAGTGACAACACGAGGGGCATTCTGTTCCCTGCCACTCACAGACACAACCACCACAACCCCATGCAGGCCTGCTGTGTTAAAAGGAAAAAGCTTTTAGAGGTTGTAAATGGCCATGGCGATGGGGGGAAGTGTGTGTGTGTGTGTGTGTGTGTGTGTGTGTGTGTGTGTGTGTGTGTGTGTGTGTGTGTGTGTGTGTGTGTGTGTGTGTGTGTGTGTGTGTGTGTGTGTGTGTGTGTGTGTGTGTGTGTGTGTGTGTGTGTGGCCGGGGGTTAGGGAGTCCAGGCTGGTGAACACCACTAGGGTGAGATTAGCCATTTTATTGAGGCACATAACCTGTCAAATGCTTTCTCACAGCACGGACAGACCCATGATTACCAAAGACCAGTGAGGTTAAATTACTGTGCTGTGTTTGTGTTTCCTTCTAAAAGGTGACCCTTTTTCTTCAGTCTTGAATCTACTCTGTGTGTTTTTTCCGTAAATGTACTCCCTATGTTTGAGTTTATTATAATTTTTCCAGGGACAGTGCACATTAATCAATGTTTCAGTAAAAGTGCCGGTTTTAGCCAGCTGGCTAATTTTCAACCGCAGTCCCGGGGAAGATTACTAACGACTATTACAATTACAATACAGACAAACAATGAGCAGTGAGCACATGCAGAGCAACATGCAACAAGCAACAAGCAACACATAGCATGCACTTCTACCACTCCTTTCTTTTAAAAAAGCTTGTGTTCAAAGATTCAGTCATTTTTATGGATCCATCTAATTCCAGATCACTCAATTGAAGACAAACACAGGATGACCTGTTCAAATGTGCTGTGTTTCTGGTCCATGAATGCATGTGCTCACTACTCACACAGGCTGCCATTAAACTAGATATATGAGTTCTGTCACTTTGTGGTAAGCAGCATTAAATAATGTACAGAAATTCCTCAGCGAGCTCTTTTTATGACACAAGCTGTCTGCATCCATCTTCAGTAGAGTTGAATGGAGAGACAGCTAACTGATGAATTGATTATAAGTTCAGGCTTTGAAGCCTTCGCTGTGTTTTCCCCACTGCGACTGATTACTCATATTTATAACCCGGGCCCATTTAACTGGGCCTGCTGTTAGGTCTGCTGTAACCGCAATCTTTGGCTCAGCAATTGGTCCTTGTTTAACCTTGGTGATTGTAAAGCTGTCATTCAGGAATAGTATAATATTCACCTTGATGAAGGATGCCAAATATGGGTCATACAGGTTCGACTGAAACAGAGAGAAATTGGAAACTCTGGAGTTTGGTTCTGTGTCTGCAGGAGATTAGTAGAGACTAGAGATAATATACTTAGGATATTACTTGCTGGTCCTGGAGCTGTCGGTCGGTGTGTGACTGACTGCTTCTGAACTCCCAATGAGAATACACAGGGCAAGAGCCTCTCAATTCTTTCTTTTCCACGTCCTCTCCATGTTACTATGACTTCCTTAGGGGACTTCCTGTATGTAATATGTGATTTACTGTTAGCAGGAACAGCTTTGTTGTACTGTGTGAATTGTTATTTTGTGCAGGGATCCCCCTCTCTCTCCCCTTACCCCCCCTCTCTCCCACCCTCTCCTTCTCCTTCCCTATCCAAATAAATTATTCCATCCCTCCATCTTTTGAATCCATTTTGCAAGTGGATAAAATATCTGACCCCTATCCACTTACTGCATGACAATACATTCATATTGTTGACTTTGTCCTGATGTAATATTGTTTTCTCTGTTTGTGCAAAGCGCATAATTCTCAATCAGTGTAATTTCTGGGTGTGTGTGACAAGGATGCACTAACGTTGCCATAATCAGAACTGGAGAGGGAGAGAGCTCTGAGCCTTATAGTTTATTTGATTATAGCTGTATCTGCTGAACACACTGGATGCTAGTGGCTTTCTCCCATTATTACAAACGGCTAGCCTGCCTAGCTACAGTCTTTCGTTAGCGTGACTGTCTGTGTTCAGCAGGTCACATCAGGTACACCTAGAATTTAACTACGAACATGTCTCAATTTGGCCTTCCTGCATAGCTAAAAACAAATGGATCTGACTGCATCATGGACCACAATAAGTAACTATTTTCCTGGAATATGAATACTTTTCCTTAATAGTGTCCATCTTACAATAAAAACACATCTTCATAGTTTTTTATGGATTTATGGCACATGGTCTACTTCTAATATTAGTTCCTGAAGGACTAATAACTAGCTTAGTTTCAGGCCATGTCTACACTCTCCCTGGGTCCAGCTGTGTCCCTGCCTATTAGTCCGTACCTGGCCCTCTAGCCCTAGCATGTTGTGGTGTGATTGACAGGTGAAGGCTCTCACCTGTCATTGGTTGGCAGGGTTGTAGTGGGATCTTTGGCGCCAGTCCAGTCTAAACAGGGCTTCACCCTACTGTGTCTGTCTCAACAGGTCTGCTGCTGCTCCACGCTCAGCACGTCCCGGCGCAGCCACACACACTGAGGAACTAGTCATCCATCACTCACTCTGACACACACACAGATACAGACTGATATACACACACACACACACACACACACACACACACACACACACACACACACACACACACACACACACACACACACACACACACACACACACACACACACACACACACACACACACACACACACACACACACACACACACACACACACACACACACACAGAGATACAGACTGATATACACACACACGCACGCAAAACACCAGTCTCAACGTCAACAGTGAAGAGGCGACTACGGGATGCTGGCCTTCCAGGCAGAGTTCCTCTGTCCAGTTTCTGTGTTCTTTTGCCCATCTTAATCTTTTATTTTTATTGGCCAGTCTGAGATATGGCTTTTTCTTGCAACTCCGCCTAGAAGGCCAGCATCCCGGAGTCGCTTCTTCACTGTTGATGTTGAGACTGGTGTTTTGTGGGTACTATTTAATGAAGCTATCTGTTTCTTAAACGAGACACTCTAATGTACTTGTCCTCTTGCTTAGTTGTGCACCAGGGCCTCTCACTCCTCTTTCTATTCTGGTTAGGGCCAGTTTGCACTGTTCTGTGAAGGGAGTAGTACACAGCGTTGTATGAGATCTTCAGTTTCTTGGCAATTTCTCGTATGGATTAGCCTTCATTTCTCAGAACAAGAATAGACTGATGAGTTTCAGAAGAAAGTTATTTGTTTCTGGCCATTTTGAGCATGTAATGCTGATGCTCCAGATACTCAACTAGTCTTAAGAAGGCCAACCGTTTTCAGCTGTGCTAACATTATTGCAAAAGGTTTTTCTAATGATCAATTAGCCTTTTAAAATGATAAACTTGGATTAGCTAACACAATGTGCCATTGGAACACAGGAGTGATGGTTGCTGATAATGGGCCTCTGTACACTTATGTAGATATTCCATGAAAAATCTGCCGTTTCCAGCTACAATAGCAATTTACAACATTAACAATGTCTAAACTGTATTTCTGATCAATTTTATGTTATTTTAATGGACAAAAAATATGCTTTTCTTTCAAAAACAATGACATTTATAAGTGATCCCAAACTTTTGAATGATAGTGTACATACATACACACATATGCACACATACGAGCACACTCACACATTATGAGGCTTGGGGTATCAGTTCTCATGTCTCTCTCTATGTCACAGTGTGAGCTGTAGGAGGGAGGGAGGCAGGACTGTGTGTGAGTGATGCAGGAGCCAGACCATCTGTTTGGCTGGGTCAGAGTGTGCTGATATCCCCTCTGTCTTGAACAACCCACACAGATACAAACTGATACACACACACACACACACACACACACACACAGCACCGCAGCCCTGCTGCAGATGTTTCAGTTGTTTTTAGGTCAGTGTTGCTTTGGGTTCCAGTCCTCTGTTTAGAGCTGAGGGATTAACATGGTGGTTCACTGAGGGACATCTGAAGAAGTGTTAGTTTGGACTGATGCTGAGGGTCACTCTTGTTAAGCTGTCTCCCATGTGGTGTGATCTGATCACATTGACAAGCAGTTAATGATGCACTGTTCAAAGAGATTTATAATTTGGCTACTTTTAGAATGAGACTGTTCTTATCTGACGAGCACTTTTGAACTTGTTGATCTTTTGATATCTTATTTCTATCATACTGAACCACATCGCTTTCATTGTTCTGTGATCACACCACATCACCTTCATTGTTCTGCGATCACACCACATCACCTTCATTGTTCTGCGATCACACCACATCGCTTTCATTGTTCTGCGATCACACCACATCACCTTCATTGTTCTGCGATCACACCACCTCATTGTTCTGCGATCACACCACATCACACCACATCACCTTCATTGTTCTGCGATCACACCACATCACCTTCATTGTTCACCTTCATTGTTCTGCGATCATCATCACTTCATTGTTCATCACCTTCATTGTTCTGCGATCACACCACATCACCTTCATTGTTCTCTCACACCACATCATCACACCACATCACCTTCATTGTTCTGTGATCACACCACATCACCTTCATTGTTCTGCGATCACACCACATCACCTTCATTGTTCTGCGATCACACCACATCGCCTTCATTGTTCTGCGATCACACCACATCACCTTCATTGTTCTGCGATCACACCACATCTCCTTCATTGTTCTGCGATCACACCACATCACCTTCATTGTTCTGCGATCACACCACATCACCTTCATTGTTCTGCGATCACACCACATCACCTTCATTGTTCTGCGATCACACCACATCACCTTCATTGTTCTGTGATCACACCACATCACCTTCATTGTTCTGCGATCACACCACATCTCCTTCATTGTTCTGCGATCACACCACATCACCTTCATTGTTCTGCGATCACACCACATCACCTTCATTGTTCTGCGATCACACCACATCACCTTCATTGTTCTGCGATCACAGTACATTTCATGACATTCAACTGTGTGTAAATGTTTTGCAGTAATCTTCACCTCCCAAGACCTCTAACATTCCACATAATATAAGCCATTTAGCAGACTCTTTTGTCCAATGTGACTTAAAGTTATGCATGCATAATTTGTTTTTGTACAGGTGGTCCCAGGAATTGAACCCACTGTCCAGGTATTGAAAATGCCATGGACTACCAACTGAGCTACAGAGGTCCACATACCTTCCAGGACCTTTTGAACTTGGATTCAATATGTAGTAAAAGTTTTTGATTTATTTACATGCTTCTTCTGTCGTACTGAGTCACACCCACTTCGTAGTTCTCCGATTCAATGTCATGACTTTCAACTGTTTGGAACTGTCTTCACCTTCCAGGACCTCTAACATTCCAGATAGCATTGTTGTGTTTTTCGTCTCAAACAAGTCTCAACCCTAGCATGGTTCATACAAAGATTGTTAATCTGCGTATCATGCTTGTGTTTGAAAACAGTACATGGAAGGATGTATGTTGGCTTGTCTCCTTCAGTCATCTCTGTCCATGATTTACTTGGAATTATTCAGAACGGTTTTTCACGTTTGACTGATTGTCCGTTGTTTCCTTGTGCCTGATATATCCATGACTCACTGTGACTGACTGGTGCTAAGGAGACCTGTAGGTGCAGTGAGTCTGTTCTCTCTCTTCTCTACTTCTGGACTCTGTTGTCTCCAGTTTATCTCCAGTCAGCTGGCATAGGAAGTCTCGCCTGGTTTGGCTGGATCTGATTCAGAAGTCTTATCTAAGTGTGTCAGGGCTGGGTAGCTGTGTAGTGACAGACAGACAGCTATCAGCCTAGCTCTGGCCTGCCTCAGACCACCCCACACATCTAACCAATGGCAATGACCATAGGAGTTGGCTATGCAGCAGGAACAGATCTGGGACCAGGCTACCTCACAATATTATGGAGAATTTAAAGTTGTCTGTTGTATTAACTTAGCCTAAGGCCTGACAGACAAATAATAATAATACAAAATATATATATATATTTTTTTTATGTTTCCTTTTGATAGGAAACCTCCATGTCTGTTTAAAAATGTCCCTTTGTCTTTTTTAAACTCACTAATGAGGAACCCATGGAACCTCTTGTTCAAATACAAACTCAAAAAAGTGTTATTCTTCACTAAGAAGTGTAATACGCCACACTTACTACACATGTTTGGAGGTGATGCCTAAGTAGAGCTGTGAATGGAACGCTATTGACTTACTGGTGGAGAGAGCTGGGCTGCGACCGCCATTACTGGATGGTCATTCCAGGTCGGATAATCATTGGAGCGCTGGAGAAACCAGGAAACCAGAGACAGGCCAAATAAACAAGCATGTCAGCCATAGCATGGCCCTCTGACCTCTTCTGTCCCATCTGTTTTCATATCTTCTCAAGGCCTAATGCTGAGAACAAGTAACACTTCTTGTTAGTAAGTTGTGGGTCTCCATTTGTGTTTTATCATTCCCTCTGTCTCCTTTCCTCTCTCTCTCTCTCACTTTGCTGGCCCACTGTTTTACTTCCACTAACCTAGAAGACCAGAGGATCTTGGAGAATAGGAAGAAGCAAGAATCCACAAACCTCAGAAAGGTGAAGTGAGTTATTTCATTCATTAGTCAATAGAGGCCAGTTTTTGTAATTATTCTAGCACACTTCTGATCAAGCTACTGTTTATCATATGTCTGTGTTGATCCTGGATCATCATTTAACCTGTGTTGATCCTGGATCATCATTTAACCTGTGTTGATCCTGGATCATCATTTAACCTGTGTTGATCCTGGATCATCATTTAACCTGTGTTGATCCTGGATCATCATTTAACCTGTGTTGATCCTGGATCATCATTTAACCTGTGTTGATCCTGGATCATCATTTAACCTGTGTTGATCCTGGATCATCATTTAACCTGTGTTGATCCTGGATCATCATTTAACCTGTGTTGATCCTGGATCATCATTTAACCTGTGTTGATCCTGGATCATCAGTTAACCTGTGTTGATCCTGGATCATCATTTAACCTATGTTGATCCTGGATCATCATTTAACCTGTGTTGATCCTGGATCATCATTTAACCTGTGTTGATCCTGGGTCATCAGTTAACCTGTGTTGATCCTGGATCATCATTTAACCTGTGTTGATCCTGGATCATCAGTTAACCTGTGTTGATCCTGGATCATCAGTTAACCTGTGTTGATCCTGGATCATCATTTAACCTGTGTTGATCCTGGATCATCATTTAACCTGTGTTGATCCTGGATCATCATTTAACCTGTGTTGATCCTGGATCATCATTTAACCTGTGTTGATCCTGGATCATCAGTTAACCTGTGTTGATCCTGGATCATAATTTAACCTGTGTTGATCCTGGATCATCATTTAACCTGTGTTGATCCTGGATCATCATTTAACCTGTGTTGATCCTGGATCATTATTCAGCCGAGACAGCTAATTGTATAAAATAAATAAATAGATCTGTGTCTGGACAGTGGACACTGCCTATCGTTCATGTCCATGGTTTTCAGCCCTGTCACCAGTAACATTCCATTACTCCACTACTTAGCCTAATCAATAAGATGTAGATGGATCAGTAGCAGCTGCCATGGAGGTTCTATAGAGGTGAATATACAGTCTCTTCTACTGGCCAGCCAGCTGGAACTCTGCTGCTAACCTGTAGGCCTGGGAATCACCAGACACATCACACATGTAGGGGGCGGTGGGATAGAAAGTTAATGGTGTCAATCATTGATAACTGGGCCGAGCCAGGGGCTGTTAATGGTTTTCCCCAGAGAGGGGAGGGGACAAGGGGAGGAGATGGAGGGAGAAAGCAGGGGGATAATGGGGGTGTTTTAATAGGAGGGGAGGGGACAGGAGAAAGAGGAGAGGGACAAAGCTCAGTTGCCTTGAGTCTGCACAACTCTGCCAGGACCTAGGATCAAGGGAGACACTCAAGTGTTTTAGTACTATATATCTTGACACAATGATGAAAATAATCATGGCCTCTAAACCTTCAAGCTGCATACTGGACCCTATTCCAACTAAACTACTGAAAGAGCTGCTTCCTGTGCTTGGCCTTCCTATGTTGAACATAATAACCGGCTCAAAGTGGCAGTAATAAAGCCTCTCTTGAAAAAGCCAAACCTTGGCCTATATCGAATCTTCCATTCCTCTCAAAAAATTTAGAAATATCTGTTGCAACTCACTGCCTTCCTGAAGACAAACAATGTATACGAAATGCTTCAGTCTGGTTTTAGACCCCATCATAGCACTGAGACTGTACTTGTGAAGGTGGTAAATGACCTTTTAACGGCGTCAGACCGAGGCTCTGCATCTGTTCTCGTTCTAATAGACCTTAGTGCTGCTTTTGATAACATCGATCACCACATTCTTTTGGAAACCCAAATTGGTCTACATGGACAAGTTCTGGCCTGGTTTAGATCTTATCTGTCGGAAAGATATCAGTTCGTCTCTGTGAATGGTTTGTCCTCTGACAAATCAACTGTAAATGTTGGTGTTCCTCAAGGTTCCGTTTTAGGACCACTATTGCTTTCACTATATATTTTACTTCTTGTGGATGTCATTCGAAAACATAATGATGACACACAGCTGTACATTTCAATGAAACATGGTGAAGCCTCAAAATTGCCCTCGCTAGAAGCCTGTGTTTCAGACATAAGGAAGTGGATGGCTGCAAACTTTCCAATTTTAAACTCGGACAAAACGGAGATGCTTGTTCTAGGTCCCAAGAAACAAAGAGATCTTCTGTTGAATCTGACAATTAATCTTGATGGTTGTACAGTCATCTCAAATAAAACTGGACCCTGATCTCTCTTTTGACAAACATATCAAGACTGCTTCAAGGACAGCTTTTTTCCCATCTATGTAACATTGCAAAAATGATGCAGAACAATTAATCCATGCTTTTGTTACTTCTAGTTTAGACTACTGCAATGCTCTACTTCCCGGCTACTCGGATAAAGCACAAAATAAACTTCAGTTAGTGCTAAATACGGCTGCTAGAATCCTGATGAGAACCAAAAAATCTGATCATATTTCTCCAGTGCTAGCCTCCCTACACTGGCTTCCTGTTAAGGCCAGGCTGATTTCAAGGTTTTACTGCTAACCTACAAAGCATTACATGGGCTTGCTCCTACCTATCTTTCCGATTTGGTCCTGCCGTACATACCTGCACGTACGCTACGGTCACAAGACGCAGGCCTCCTAATTGTCCCTAGAATTTCTAAGCAAACAGCTGGAGGCAGGGCTTTCTCCTATAGAGCTCCATTTTTATGGAATGGTCTGCCTACCCATGTGAGAGACGCAAACTCGGTCTCAACCTTGAAGTCTTTACTGAAGTCTTTACTGATCTCTTCAGTGGGTCATATGATTGAGTGTAGTCTGGCCCAGGAGTGTGAAGGTGAATGGAAAGGCTCTGGAGCAACGAACCGCCCTTGCCATCTCTGCCTGGCCGGTTCCCCTCTTTCCAGAGATTCTCTGCCTCAAACCCTATTACAGGGGCTGAGTCACTGGCTTACTGGTGCTCTTTCATGCCGTCACTAGGAGGGCTGCGTCACTTGAGTGGGTTGAGTCCCTGATGTGATCTTCCTGTCTGGGTTGGCGCCCCCCCCCCCATTGGGTTGTGCAGTGGCGGAGATCTTTGTGGGCTATACTCGGCCATGTCTCAGGATGGTAAGTTGGTGGTTGAAGATATCCCTCTAGTGGTGTGGGGGCTGTGCTTTGGCAAGTGGGTGGGGTTATATCCTTCCTGTTTGGCCCTGTCCAGGGGTATCATCGGATGGGGCCACAGTGTCTCCTGACCCCTCCTGTCTCAGCCTTTAGTATTTATGCTGCAGTAGTTTATGTGTTGGGGGCTAGGGTTAGTTTGTTATATCTGGAGTACTTCTCCTGTCTTATCCGGTGTCCTGTGTGAATTTAAGTATGCTCTCTCTAATTCTCTCGTTCTCTCTTTCTTTCTCTCTCTCAGAGGACATGAGCCCTAGGACCATGCCTCAGGACTACCTGGCATGATGACTCCTTGCTGTCCCCAGACCACCTGGCCGTGCTGCTGCTCCAGTTTCAACTGTTCTGCCTGGGGCTATGGAACCCTGACCTGTTCACCGGACGTGCTACCTGTCCCAGACCTGCTGTTTTCAACCCTCTGGAGACAGCAGGAGCAGTAGAGATACTCTTAATGATCGTATATGAAAAGCCAACGGACATTTACTCCTAAGGTGCTGACTTGCTGCACCCTCGACAACCACTGTGATTATTATTATTTGACCATGCTGGTCATTTATGAACATTTGAACATCTTGGCCATGTTCTGTTATAATCTCCACCCGGCACAGCCAGAAGAGGACTGGCCACCCCTCATAGCCTAGTTCCTCTCTAGGTTTCTTCCTAGGTTTTGGCCTTTCTAGGGAGTTTTTCCTAGCCACCGTGCTTCTACACCTGCATTGCTTGCTGTTTGGGGTTTTAGGCTGGGTTTCTGTACAGCACTTTGAGATATGAGCTGATGTAAGAAGGGCTTTATAAATCTATTTGATTTGATTTGACAGAGCGATGAGGGGAGGGAGGAAGGGGATGGAGGGAGGAGGGGGACAGAGGGAGAGAGGAGGGGGACAGGGGAAGGAGGAATAGGACAGAGTGATGAGGGGAGGGAGGAGGGGGACAGAGGGAGGAGGGGGGAGAGGGGGAGGGGTGTGTAACAGGAGAGGTGGTGTTCAGGGAGGAAGCAGTAAGTGTGCAAGCTGTCATGCTGTAGGAGAGTGTGCTCCGGTGAGCTGCATCTGCTGGCAGCCACAGAGGCCATGCCTTGGGGTTCAGGGTTAGAGGTCACGGGGCTAGTCATCCCTCTGTAGGGCTAAGAGATCAGATATCCATCCTCACTAACTCAATAGAATAGAAGACACAACTCACACGACTCCATTCACCATTCACTATACTACTGACTTTATACAATGAGATGACGTGATTATAGACCTTTATGGAGCTTTGTGCTTTGTTATGTTATTTTTTACCAAATGAATGTCAAGTAAACCTGTGGTCATTGCCATGGCTTAGTTTGTGTTCTGCCACACTGCAATAACATGATTGAGCGCAGTGTCCCACCTTTTTATTCAATAAACTTCCTTATACCAGAGACAGACACAGAGCTTTAGTGAGTGTGTTTCTGAAGGCTTGATCCTCTCATTTCCTTCACTTCTTGAAACCTTGTTTCGGTCTCTGAGCTGCCACCATCTTAGTTCCTCATCTTAGTTCAGTGGGATAGGGGAGGTCCAGAGGGGCGGGGCAGCCCTGTGAACCAGACAAGGGAGCACTTCCTGTTCCAATCCCCAGTCAGACGTAAATAAACTCAACCTGGTTCAATGCTGGTAGCCCATCTACAGCAGTCTGTCCTGGAGGTCAGGACCACGTCCTCCTTTGACCTAACCACCATCTCTCATGTCATGGAGCCACCCTACCTGATGTTTGTTTTCCCTTGCTGCACTATCTGATCCAGTGTCCACTTTCTGTCTTTCACCCCTTAAAGGCAGGGGGATAAGACCCTGCAGCACTTCTCTCACTCAGACACGACACACTCCCCCCTGATATCCCCACCAAAAACGTCTGGCGACGTCTGTGACCCCTCTGCGCTTCTCCCTCTGTGACCACTAATGGTTTAGTTTGTGTCAGATCACATTTCGATTTTCCCCCTCAAATTTTCAGGACAAATTTCCCTGTTGCACGACTTTAACCAGTCATGAGCTCACATGTTTACATTTCGATGCAGAGAGTTTGCCACTGGCTCTCAAAAAAAACATAGCTGAGATGGACTGTGTTTATGGTACAGCGGGGACTGTCAGAAACACTCGGCCAGCAGATCTGTCCAGTACCGTGGGTATTTGCGTTAAGTGGGGTAGGTATGGGTGGGTATTTGGGGTATTTGCAGTCTCATTTGACAGTTGTCAAGGCCTGGCTCCTGGGTCCCTGGTGTGGCTGATTGGTGACTGGCTTATGGCTTAGAAACAAAAATCTATGTTTTAAGTGAGAAGTAGGCGTTGGTCTGAAGCCAAAAAAGGATAGAAAATTCACATGAGCACCACAATGCCTAATCCACCCATGCTCTACCAAGGTTTTTTAGCACAAAGCTTTCACCTACTACAGTAGCTATGTTGGTCGGTTGTTGTTTAGCAATCAAACCGTCTCAAACAGCCTAATTCATACTTTTCAGAGGAGTAATGGATTTTTCCTGCTATTAAAATAATAATACATATACACACACACTTATATAAACAGTGCCAGTCAAATGTTTGGACACACCTCTCATTCAATGGTTTTTCTTTATTTTGACTATTTTCTACATTGTAGAATAATAGTGAAGGCATAAAAACTATGAAATAACACATATGAAATCATGTAGTAAACTGTAATGAGTGCGCTGAAAGTCGGGAAGCAAGTTCAGGGAGTGAGTATCTTAATAAAATAAACATAACATAATCCCAAACAAGAAAACACAAACAACGCACAGACAAGGAACAGAAACAATGACTCCTAGGGAAGGAACCAAATGGAGTGACATATAAAGGGCAGGTAATCAAGGAGGTGATGGAGTCCAGGTGAGTGTCATAATGCGCTTTTGCACGTAACGATAGAGACATGTGTGCGCCATAACGATCAGCCTGGTGACCCAGAGACTGGAGAGGGAGCTCACCTGACAAACAAAAAAAGTGTTAAACAAATCAACAAGTATTTGAGATTTGAGATTCTTCAAAGTATGCACCCTTTGCCTTGATGACAGCTTTGCACACTCTTGGCATTCTCTCAACCAGCTTCATGAGAAATGCAACAGTCTTGAAGGAGTTCCCACATATGCTGTGCACTTGTTGGCTGCTTTTCCTTCACTCTATGGTCCAACTCATCCCAAACCATCTCAATTGGGTTGAGGTCGTGTGATTGTGGAGGCCAGGTCATCTGATGTAACAGAATGTGGAAAAAATTGCCCTTGTTTAGATTCAACATAGCTAACTGTTTCTTCGAATGCCAACTCATTTTATCAGCTACAGTTTGTGGGATTCTGATCTTGTTTGAGGAAATGTAGACTAGCTTGTGTGGCGGATGGCGCCAGAGGGTCTTAACCAACCATGCTATTTCTTTGTCTTTTCGCGTTGTTCTTAACTTGTTTTGTACATAATGTTGCTGGAACCATCTCTTATGACCGAAAAGAGCTTCTGGACATCAGAACTGGGATTACTCACCTCAAGTAGGACGAGGAGTTCTTCTTCAATGAGTCGGACGCGAGGGAAATACTATGGACTCCCGACCAGGCCCAGATCCTCGTGATACGCTGAAAAGGAAACGTACACTACCGTTCAAAAGTTTGGGGTCACATAGAAATGTCCTTGTTTTTGAAAGAAAATCACATTTTTTTGGTCCATTTAAATAGCATCAAATTGATCAGACATACAGTGTAGACATTGTTAATGTTGTAAATGACTATTGTAGCTGGAAACTACAGATTTTTTTTTATGGAATATCTACATAGGCGTACAGAGCCCCATTATCAGCAGCCATCACTCCTGTGTTCCAATGGCATGTTGTCTTAGCTAATTCAAGATTATCATTTTAAAAGGATAATTGATCATTAGAAAACCATTTTGCAATTATGTTTCCACAGCTAAAAACGGTTGTTCTGATTAAAGAAGCAATACAACTGGCCTTCTTAAGACTAGTTGAGTATCTGGAGCATCAGCATTTGTGTGCTCGATTACAGGCTCAAAATGCCCAGAAACAAAGATCTTTCTTCTGAAACTCGTCAGTCTATTCTTGTTCTGAAAAATGAAGGCTATTCCATGTTTGAACTACTCCCTTCACAGAACAGCGCAAACTGGCTCTAACCAGAATAGAAAGTGGAGTGGGAGGCCCTGGTGCACAACTGAGCAAGAGGACAAGTACATTAGAGTGTCTAGTTTGAGAAACAGACACCTCACAACTCCTCAACTGGCAGCTTCATTAAATAGTACCCACAAAACACCAGTCTCAACGTCAACAGTGAAGAGGTGACTCCGGGATGCTGGCCTTCTAGGCAGAGTTGCAAAGAAAAAGATATCTCAGACTGACCAATAAAAATAAAAGATTAAGATGGGCAGAAGAACACAGACACTGGACAGAGGAACTCTGTGAGGCAGCTGTTTCTCAAACTAGACACACTAATGTACTTGTCCTCTTGCTCAGTTGTCCACCGGGGCCTCCTATCAGCATGTCAAATGTACAACCAGAGGGGAAAAAATTCTAGACCACCTTTACTCCAAATCCGACCATAACTTGATCCTCCTGATTCGTGCTTACAAGCAAAAATTAAATCAGGAAGCACCAGTGACTCGGTCTATAAAAAAGTGGTCAGGCTTTATCAATAAGTGCATCGAGGATGTCGTCCCCACAGTGACTGTACGTACATACCCTAACCAGAAGCCATGGATTCCAGGCAACATCCACACTGAGCTAAAGGTTAGAGCTGCCACTTTCAAGGAGCGGGACTCTAACCCGGAAGCTTATAAGAAATCCCGCTATGCCCCCCCGACGAACCATCAAACAGGCAAAGCGTCAATACAGGAATAAGATCAAATCGCTTGTCGGATGTGGCAGGGCTTGCAAATTATTACAGACTACAAAGGGAAGCACAGCCGAGAGCTGCCCAGTAACACAAGCCTACCAGATGAGCTAAATAACTTATATGCTTGCTTTGAGGCAAGTAACACTGAAACTTGCATGAGAGCATCAGCTGTTCCGGATGACTGTGTGATCACGCTCTCCGTAGCCAATGTGAGTAAGACCTTTAAACAGGTCAACATTCACAAGTTCGCTGGGCCCGACGGATTACCAGGAAGTGTACTCCGAGCATGCGCTGACCAACTGGCATGTGTCTTCACTGACATTTTCAACCTTTCCCTGTCTGAGTCTGTAATACCGACATGTTTAAAGTAGACCACCATAGTCTCTGTGCCCAACAACACTAAGGTAACCTGCCTAAATGACTATCGACCTGTAGCACTCACATTTGTAGCCATGAAATGCTTTGAAAGGCTGGTCATGGCTCACATCAACACCATTATCCCAAAAACCCTAGACCCACTCCAATTTGCATACCGCACCAGCAGATCCACAGAAGATGCAATCTCTATTTCACTCCACACTGCCCTTTCCCACCTGGACAAAAGGAACACCTATGTGAGAATGCTATTCATTGACTACAGCTCATCGTTCAACACCATAGTGCCCTCAAAGCTCATCACTAAGCTAAGGATCCTGGGACTAAACACCTCCCTCTGCAACTGGATCTTGGACTTCCTAAAGGCCACCCCCAGGTGGTGAGGGTAGGTAACAACACATCTGCAATGCTGATCCTCAACACGGGGGCCCCTCAGGGGTGCATGCTCAGTCCCCTCCTGTACTCACTGAACTAAGAAGAGGATCTAAGATGGTGGCAACTCAAAGACCCTCCTGTACTCCACACCAAGACAGTTGCGACAAAAACCTATTCCCCCTCAGAAGACTGAAAGGATTTGGCATGGGTCCTCAGATCCTCAAAAAGTTTTACAGCTGCACCATCGAGAGCACCCTGATGCGTTGCATCACTGCCTGGTATGCAACTGCTCGGACTCTGTTCTGCAAGTCACGACAGAGGGTAGTGCGTACAGCCCAGTAAATCACCGGGCCAAGCTCCCTGCCATCCAGGACCTCTATACCAGGCAGTGTCAGAGGAAGGCCCTAAACATTGTCAAACGCACGGCGAGCAGTACGGAGCACCATGTCTAGGTCGAAGAGGCTTCTAAACAGCTTTTACCCCCAATATATAAGACTCCTGAACAGCTAATTAAATGTCCCCCCACCCACGCTGCTGCTACTCTGTTATTATCTATGCATAGCCACTTTAATATCTCTACCTACATGTACATATTTACCTCGACACCGGTGCCCCCTCACATTAACTCATTGACTGTACCGGTAACCCCTGTATATAGCCCCACTATTGTTATTTACTGCTGCTCTTTAATTATTTGTTATTCTTATCGCTTATTCTTATCGCTTACTTTTACTTTACTTTATTTTCTTAAAACTGCATTGTTGGTTAAGGGCTTGTAAGTAAGCATTTCACTGTAAGGTGACCTGTTTCACCTGTTGTATTCGGCGCATGTGACAAATACAATGTGATTTGATTTAATTGTATTTGATTTAGCTAGTAGTGTTTGTGCTGAAACTGACATCTGGCTACACACGCAGCTATCTAGCCAGTTTGACTGTATCATGCCGGAGTAACTAGATGAGCAATGCCCATTGCATTGCATAATTTAACAGCATGGCAGTTAAAGTTTGGTGTGGACTATGCACTTTACTTCCTTAGCTAGCTATGCTTTATGGAAGAATGTAGCTAGCTAGGATATATTGTAAACATTGATTGGTACCGTCTTTTTGGCTTGTAGGTAATTGGCTATAATAGCAGCCAACGATGTTCGCTAATTTATTAATTTGTGCTCTGATTTAGTTTACACTGACTTCACCATATAAAAAACCCTCCTCAGCAAAATATACCTAACTTTATTTGCTTGTGGCTTGATTCTCATCTGACTGGAGCTAGCTAGCTACAGCTGCTAGCATGCTATTAGCTAGCTGCTTCTGTTGCGCAGCAACCAAATTGCTGGTCCCATTTTAGAACTGAGATTTGGATTAAATGATTTTAGCGTTGTCAAAAATGCTACAAAAAGGTAGCACATCGAAATGAGCATGTGAGCGATACATTTTATAAACTGTTGTACGTATAAATTTAGTGAAGCCGACATTTTTTAATCCATTGGTCGCTTTATGGACGCTATAGTGTCGTTTTAATCCGTCTCGTTTTTGAGCTCTGCCTATCAGTTCAACCAATACCTATCAGTGGAGGCTCTTCAGAGGAGGAAGGGGAGAACCATCCTTCTCAGTGAATTTCAGAAAAATAAAAATAGTGAAGCATTACAAAGTTATCCTTTCAACAAATCAAATCAAATCAAATGTATTTATATAGCCCTTCGTACATCAGCTGATATCTCAAAGTGCTGTACAGAAACACAACCTAAAACCCCAAACAGCAAGCAATGCAGGTGGAGAAGCACGGTGGCTAGGCCAAAACCTAGGAAGAAACCTAGAGAGGAACCAGGCTATGTGGGGTGGCCAGTCCTCTTCTGGCTGTGCCGGGTGGAGATTATAACAGAACATGGCCAAGATGTTCAAATGTTCATAAATGACCAGCATGGTCCAATAATAATAAGGCAGAACAGTTGAAACTGGAACAGCAGCACGGCCAGGTGGACTGGGGACAGCAAGGAGTGATCATGTCAGGTAGTCCTGAGGGCTCAGGTCCTCCGACAGAGAGAAAGAAATAGAGAAAGAGAGAATTAGAGAGAGCACACTTAAATTCACACAGGACACCGAATAGGACAGGAGAAGTACTCCAGATATAACAAACTGACCATAGCCCCCCGACACGTAAACTACTGCAGCATAAATACTGGAGTCTGAGACAGGAGGGGTCAGGAGACACTGTGGCCCCATCCGAGGACACCCCCGGACAGGGCCAAACAGGAAGGATATAACCCCACCCACTTTGCCAAAGCACAGCCCCCACACTACTGGAGGGATATCTTCAACTACCAACTTACCATCCTGAGACAAGGCTGAGTATAGCCCACAAAGATCTCCGCCACGGCACAACCCAAGGGGTGGGGGAGGGGGGGGGGGACGCCAACCCAGACAGGATGACCACATCAGTGACTCAACCCACTCAGGTGACGCACCCCTCCCAGGGACGGTATGAGAGAGCCCCAGTAAGCCAGTGACTCAGCCCCTGTAATAGGGTCAACATAAAACTATACTTAATATATAATATATGTCACCAAATAATGTATTAAAACACACTGTTTTGCAAAGCATGTCTACAGTAGCCTCAACAGCACTCTATAGGGTAGCACCATGGTGTAGCCGGAGGACAGCTAATTTCAATACAAAACCTAGGAGGCTCATGGTACCGCCTTCCATAGACTTACACACAAATTATGACCACTTCCAGAGGACGTCCTCCAACCTATCAGTGCTCTTGCAGCATGAACTGACATGTTGTCCACTGGATCAAAGGATCAGAGAATTAATCTAATACTGAAAGAATAAACTACAGCTAGCTAGCACTGCAGTGACTCAAGTTGACTCAAAAAAATAGAAAGACAACAGGTGAACAGTTTTGAACAAATCAATTTCTTCAAAAGGGAAGGAGAAGCAAGAGAGCGAAAGAGAGTGAGAGCTAGCTATAATGCGTAGTTTTTTTCACTTTCACTTTCTCTTACTTAGATAGCAATAACACTGTTCTGAATAATTGTAGCAGGTTTACTAACGCATATGTTCTAGTAGCTATGTTGACTTGATGTTAGCTAATATGGTGACAATGATGTAGGCTGTGTGTAGCGGTTAGAAGTTATAATATAAAGGTTTGGCTTGGAAAGGATTCTTCACCTGGTCACAAACAGCTGATGTGATGTGCACTGAAGTCCACAAGCGGTGGGAAAAGGTGGGAGGAGGAGAGCATGTAGATGTGAGAAGGAATCATCCAATGATCAAAGGGATCATGTGGTTTGAATTTGGCTGCTATGAAATTGAACAGTGTTTGTGTGTGATCAGGGGTGTATTCATTCCGCCAATTATGTTGAAAAATGTTTCTTAAATGTAAGCAAATGGAACCAGACAGGTGTACAGTGAGGGAAAAAAGTATTTGATTCCCTGCTGATTTTGTCCATTTGCCCACTGACAAAGAAATTATCCGTCTATAATGGTAGGTTTATTTGAACAGTGATTGACAGAATAACAACAAACAAATCCAGAAAAACGCATGTCAAAAATTTTATAAATTGATTTGCATTTTAATGACGGAAATAAGTATTTGACCCCTCTGCAAAACATGACTTAGTACTTGGTGGCAAAACCCTTGTTGGCAATCACAGAGGTCAGACGTTTCTTGTTGTTGGCCACCAGGTTTGCACACATCTCAGGAGGGATTTTGTCCCACTCCTCTTTGCAGATCTTCTCCAACTCATTAAGGTTTCGAGGCTGACGTTTGGCAAGTCGAACCTTCAGCTCCCTCCACAGATTTTCTATGGGATTAAGGTCTGAAGACTGGCTAGGCCACTCCAGGACCTTAATGTGCTTCTTCTTGAGCCACTCCTTTGTTGCCTTGGCTGTGTGTTTTGGGTCATTGTCATGCTGGAATACCCATCCATGACCCATTTTCAATGCCCTGGCTGAGGGAAGGAGGTTCTCACCCAAGATTTGACGGTACATGGCCCCGTCCATCGTCCCTTTGATGCGGTGAAGTTGTCCTGTCCCCTGAGCAGAAAAATACCCCCAAAGTATAATGTTTCCACCTCCATGTTTGACGGTGGGGATGATGTTCTTGGGGTAATAGGCAGCATTCCTCTTCCTCCAAACACGGCGAGTTGAATTGATGCCAAAGAGCTCCATTTTTGTCTCATCTGACCACAACACTTCCACCCAGTTGTCTTCTGAATCATTCAGATGTTCATTGGCAAACTTCAGACGGGCATGTATATGTGCTTTCTTGAGCAGGGGGACCTTGCGGGTGCTGCAGGATTTCAATCCTTCGCGGCGTAGTGTATTACCAATTGTTTTCTTGGTGACTATGGTCCCAGCTGCCTAGAGATCATTGACAAGATCCTCCAGTGTAGTTCTGGGCTGATTCCTCATCGTTCTCCTGATCATTGCAACTCCAAGAGGTAAGATTTTGCATGGAGCCCCAGGCCGAGGGAGATTGACAGTTATTTTGTGTTTCTTCCATTTGCGAATAATCACACCAACTGTTTTCATCTTCTCACCATGCTGCTTGGCGATGGTCTTGTAGCCCATTCCAGCCTTGTGTAGGTCTACAATCTTGTCCCTGACATCCTTGGAGAGCTCTTTGGTCTTGGCCATGGTGGAGAGTTTGGAATCTGATTGATTGATTGCTTCTGTGGACAGGTGTCTTTTATACAGGTAACAAACTGAGATTAGGTGCACCGTGGGGCGACGCACAATTGGCCTAGCGTCGTCCGGGTTAGGGATGGATTGGTCGGTAGGGATGTCCTTGTCTCATCGCGCACCAGCGACTCCTGTGGCGGGCCGGGCGCAGTGCGCGCTAACCAAGGTTGCCAGGTGCACGGTGTTTCCTCCGACACATTGGTGCGGCTGGCTTCCGGGTTGGATGGCGCTGTGTTAAGAAGCGGAGGACGCATGACTTTCAACCTTCGTCACTCCCGAGCCCGTACAGGAGTTGTAGCGATGAGACAAGATAGTAGCTACTACAACAATTGGATACCACGAAATTGGGGAGAAAAAGGGGTGAAATTCCCCCAAAAAAGAAAGAAAGCAGCCAGGGAGCCACAGATCCAGAATCTGAGCTGTTCCTTCCCTCTGAACAGCTCCTGTGGTTCACTGACACTCTATGCTGTTAAGATTGGAGGTAAAGAAAACAGGGGGATTCAGACAATGTCTAGTCATTCCTCTGCCGTGTGCTGCCAGCAGAATAACTCCCTGCCTCTGTTGCGCTGAGAAACAACTGCTTTTGTTCCTTTGTGTGTGGAGAGGGTCCTTGCTGTTTAGAGGAGCTGTCAGAGAGTGAGATCCAAACAGACCTATGTGACTATAGGGGGGTGTCTGTCTGAATGAATCAGAGAGAGGGGCTATGTCATAGTAGATGAGTCTTCCCAGTGTTGGAGATCCTGTCTCCATTTCGGGTGCACACAGTAAACCCTCCTTCATCCTGTCAAGGTGGGACTAAGAGAGGGGGAAAGGAGGAGACTGAGGAAATATCCTCTTCATTGGACGTCTTGCTTCCTGATGTATTAGATTGCTAATGATTACAAAGCAGGATTTTGACGAATGAGTTGGGATTCATAAAATGCGTTTAAGACCTGTATTGTTGATTGTATGGAGTTTGCATTCCTATGGTGCACACACACACACACACACAGAGCCCCACCCCCCCGCCACCGCCCTCAAACCCATTAACCTGTCATCCACATTTGTGTTTAAATGTGGCTATGTGGCTTGTCACAGTAAACTGTAAACATATTTTCTTCATTTTGGAGCTGTGTTTATGAATCATCACCCTGGCAAATTGACTGCAGCATTTATAATAAAAATGATTCTGGATCTAGCAGAAGGTTTTGTTAGTGCTGTATGAGAAAACACTGCAGGGTGTTTACGATGGCTTCACTGGGCATTTATTTAGGACTCTTGAAGTGCACACTACAACATGTGATTTTCCATTTTACATCATGCTACTGTAAATTACATTTTAAAAATGTAACTGAAAAATAAACAATTTGAGGAACTGGCCATTTCAAGATTTGGTTTTGGTTTTGAAATTGTGTGAGGTAGATTAGAGCTCCACAGCCTCCATGACAGACACATAGACACATCAACTTGCAGGAACGAACAGCCCAACACCAGACAGTCTCACTCAGACAGTCCCAATCAAAAGTGTCTGTTAGAATGTTGTTACAGCACCCATCAACAAACCATACTGAAAATCTCTGGTGGGGAGGATAGAGGTAGAAATGTATAGTATATATATATATTTCTTTTAAAAAAATAATAATTTATTACTATTATTATTTAATTTTTTATCTGTCGGCCCCTGCCGCAAACTCGGGGCTCTGTGTGTAGTTAACCGACCCTCTCTGCCCAGTCATCGCCATTTTACCTGTTGATGTTTTAGCTGATTAGCTGTTGTTGTCTCACCCATTGTTGTCTTAGTTAGCTCTCCAAATCAACACCTGTGATTACTTTATGCCTCGCTGTATGTCTCTCTCATATGTCAATATGCCTTGTATACTGTTGTTTAGGTTAGTTTTCATTGTTTTTGTTTACTGCGGAGCCCCTAGTTCCACTACTTATACCTCTGATACCTCCTTTGTCCCACCTCCCACACATGTTGTGACCTCACCCATTGTAACCAGCTCATCCAGAGATACAACCTCTCTTATCATCACTCAGTGCCTGGGCTTACCTCCGCTGTACCCGCACCCCACCATACCCCTGTCTGCACATTATGCCCTGAATCTATTCTACCACGCCCAGAAATCTGCAACTATAATTCTTTGTCCACAACGCTCTAGGCGACCAGTTTTGATAGCCTTTAGCCGTACCCTCATCCTACTCCTCCTCTGTTCCTCGGGTGATGTGGAGGTAAACCCAGGCCCTGCGTGTCCCCAGAACCCTCATTTGTTGACTTATGTGATCGAAAAAGCCTTGGTTTCATGCATGTCAACATCAGAAGCCTCCTCCCTAAGTTTGTTTTATTCACTGCTTTAGCACACTCCGCCAACCCTGTCCTTGCCGTGTCTGAATCCTGGCTTAGGAAGGCCACCAACAATTCTGAGATTTCCATACCCAGCTACAACATTTTCCGTCAAGATAGAACTGCCAAAGGGGGAGTTGTAATCTACTGCAGAGATAGCCTGCAAAGTTCTGTCATAATTTCCAGGTCTATGCCCAAACAGTTTGAACTTCTAATTTGAAAAAGTACTCTCTCCAGAAAGTCTCTCACTGTTGCCGCATGCTACCGACCCCCCTCAGCTCCCAGCTGTGCCCTGGACACTATTTGTGTATTGATCGCCCCCCATCTAGCTTCAGAGTTCGTTCTGTTAGGTGACCTAAACTGGGATATACTTAACACCCCGGCAGTCCTACAATCTAAGCTAGATGCCCTCAATCTCACACAAATCATCAAGGAACCCACCAGGTACAAGTCTAAATCTGTAAACATGGGCACCCTTATAGAAATTATCCTGACCAACTTTGCCCTCCAAATACACCTCCGCTGTTTTCAATCAGGATCTCAGCGATCATTGCCTGTATCCGCTATGGGTCTGCGGGCAAACGACCACCCCTCATCACTGTCAAACGCTCCCTAAAACTCTTCTGTGAGCAGGACTTTCTAATCGACCTGGCCCGGGATTCCTGGAAGGATATTGACCTCATCCCATCAGTCGAGGATGCCTGGTCATTCTTTAAAAGTAATTTCCTCACCATCTTAGATAAGCATGCCCCGTTCAAAAAATGCGGGGCATGCAGAACTAACAGATATAGCCCTTGGTTCACTCCAGACCTGGATTTATCACCACTGATGGCCAACACGATAACAACACCCACCCATAGCACACGTTCCAGCAGGTATATCTCACTGATCATCCCCAAAGCCTACACCTCATTTGGCCGCCTTTCCTTCCAGTTCTCTGCTGCCAGTGACTGGAACGAATTGCAAAAATCGCTGAAGTTGGAGACTTTTAATACCCTCACCATCTTAAACATCAACTATCTGAGCAGCTAACCGATCGCTGCAGCTGTACATAGTCCATCTGTAAATAGCCCACCCAATCTATCTACCTCATCCCCATACTGTTTTTATTCTATTTACTTTTCTGCTCTTTTGCACATCAGTATCTCTACTTGCACAGGTGAAATACATTTTTTTTTAATAGGGATGGAGACAGCAGGATGGTCCTTCACAGTATTCATATGAACATGGGCTGAGAGGACATTTCTCTCACTCATTTAACTGAGTTTAACTTTAGAGTGAAATGATATCTGATTTATTTTGTGTTGCAGGTCAGCTCTATCAAATCAGTTATTTAATCTCTTCAATTTTGAGCAACAAATAAAAAATGTGTGTGTGTGCGCTTGTGTGCCTGCCTGTGTTTGCCTGCGTGCATGTGTGCTCTCACTCCCATGTGTTGTAGCAGTAGCAGGCTGTCAGGCCTTAAGGCACAGAGTTCACCACGGGCCACCCTGGGCCACCCTGCACCACTCCTAGTCCTTTTAATGAACTCCCAGACAGTTGTTCCCCATCTGTTGCCCCAGGTCCCCCTCCCTCCCTCTCCTCTCCTCCCTTTCCTTCCTCCTCATCTCTCCCCCCTCTTCTCCCCCCAGCCTGTCAGCTAATTAGAGTACGGGGTGGCAGTGGAGGGGAGGGGTGGGAGGAGCAGAAGGCCAAGGAGGGGGGAGTACAAAGACCCATCTGGCCTGCCCACTACTACACCACTCCTCCCAGTCCTCTGTCCTTTCTGCCTATTAACCTTCGCTTAGCCTTTTGATTAGCGTGTGGAACGCAGGCCACAAAGGATGATAATTGGATACAACTCCCTGGCTGTCCTGTCATTCAAGTTTGGGCCAGGGTTGTGCCTTCCCTCCTCTCTAACCCTCCCCTTGTGTTTGTCTGCAGCCTGGCTATATGGTTGAATGAGCCTTCATCCCAAATGGCACCCTATTCGATATATTGTGCACTACTTTTGATCAGAGCCCTATAGGCACTAATGTATATAGGGAATAGGGTGCCATTTGGGATGCAGATAATACATGAGCCTCTGATGTAGTTACTGGTCAGTCAGTCAGTCTGACCCTGGAGGAAGAACAAGCCAGGAAGAACAGATAGAATGTTAGAATTTCCACAGTCCTGTATTTGCAGTATATATTTTTTAAACTATCAGGAATTTAAAATGGCTTCTCTTTGTTCTTGTCTCTGAATAGGAATCTGTCAGTTAAATGAGTGAGAGAAATGTCCTCTCAGCCCATGTTCATATGAATACTGTGCAGGACCATCCTGCTGTCTCCAACACTATACATTTCTACCTCTATCCTCCCCACCAGAGATTTTCAGTGTGGTTTGTTGATGGGTGCTGTAACAACATTCTAACAGACACTTTTGATTGGACAGTGAGATGTATTGTAGTCTGTACTGAGTGGGACTGTCTGGTGTTGGGCTGTTCGTTCCTGCAAGTCGGCAGGTTGATGTGTCTATGTGTCTGTCATGGAAGCTGTGGAGCTCTAATCTACCTCACACAGCAGGTAAAACAGAGGACAGAATATAGATTCTATTCAATAGATGTTGGCTGTAACCTGATCATTTTTCCTCATGCCAGTCCGACATATTTCTGGCTACCTCATCACTAGGCAATAATGAAGAAACCTGCACACTGCTCTTGCTAGTATCACTGCTTTTAATAAGCTTTAGGTATCAGCCTCAAGGCCTTCGTCAAGCTCTGAGGAAGAACTTGAGGCCGATACGTAAAGCTTAATAAAGAGCAGTGATACTAGCGAGAGCAGTGTGCAGGTTTCTTCTTTTTCTCATGTTATTCAACTGTTACCGTGCACCTGCAACAAAGATAGCTCAGATGTTCGAGTGGCTTTTGAATTTGTACCTCATCACTAGGAAAATCTTTCTTGTGGCTCGTCAGTGATTGACAGAGAAGGAGCTTACATGCATTTGAGGGGAAAGCTTCCTCTGTTCCTAGTTGAAATGTGATCAGGCTTGTAGGCCTAGAGAACAAAAGCACCCACACTGGAAGACTGGCATAGTGTCTGGTAGAAGTTGGCATGGTTAGGAAGTTGGTGAACATCTGTGAACTTTTAGAACCGTTTGAGACAAACCATCTCCATCATCATACCATCCCCAAAACCCACGTACATAATAAACCCACATACACAACCACACAGACACAACCACACAGACACAACCTCACAGAAACAGACACAACCACACAGACACAACCACACAGACACAACCTCACAGAAACAGACACAACCACACAGACCCAACCACACAGACTCAACCACACAGACACAACCTCACAGAAACAGACACAACCTCACAGACACAACCACACAGACACAACCACACAGACACAACCACACAGACACAACCTCACAGAAACAGACACAACCTCACAGACACAACCACACAGACACAACCACACAGACCCAACCACACAGACACAACCACACAGACACAACCACACAGAAACAGACACAACCACACAGACACAACCACACAGACACAACCTCACAGAAACAGACACAACCTCACAGACACAACCACACAGACCCAACCACACAGACTCAACCACACAGACACAACCTCACAGAAACAGACACAACCTCACAGACACAACCACACAGACACAACCACACAGACACAACCACACAGACACAACCTCACAGAAACAGACACAACCTCACAGACACAACCACACAGACACAACCACACAGACCCAACCACACAGACACAACCACACAGACACAACCACACAGAAACAGACATAACCACACAGACACAACCTCACAGACACAACCACACAGACCCAACCACACAGACACAACCACACAGACACAACCACACAGACATAACCACACAGACACAAACACACAGACCCAACCACACAGACACAACCACACAGACATAACCACACAGACACAACCACACAGACACAACCACACAGACATAACCACACAGACACAACCACACAGACATAACCACACAGACACAACCTCACAGACACAACCACACAGACACAACCTCACAGACACAACCACACAGACCCAACCACACAGAGACAACCACACAGACACAACCACACAGAAACAGACATAACCACACAGACACAACCTCACAGACACAACCACACAGACCCAACCACACAGACACAGCCACACAGACACAACCACACAGACATAACCACACAGACACAACCACACAGACATAACCACACAGACATAACCACACAGGCACAACCACACAGACATAACCACACAGACACAACCACACAGACATAACCACACAGACATAACCACACAGACACAACCACACAGACATAACCACACAGACACAACCACACAGACACAACCACACAGACATAACCACACAGACATAACCACACAGACACAACCACACAGACATAACCACACAGACACAACCACACAGACACAACCACACAGACACAACCACACAGACATAACCACACAGACACAACAACACAGACACAGACACAACCACACAGACACAACCACACAGACACAACCACATCCCTGTGCCTCTGTAAACTGCTGTCTCTTCAAACAGAGAATCTTTAACCTAAAGGAATCTGTAGAAGTATGTAAATATTACCTGACTGCCGACTACCACAGACAGAGAAAGATACAGTAGGCTGTTAATTTAGCTAAAGCTATTACCACTCAGTCAGTCAGTTAAGATGTTTGGTGTTCATTTTAAGATACACAAATGAAACGTTCAAGTCACACTACAAGCACAGTTTGTCAGTTCTCACAATTGACCTCACTTGTTGCCTGTCAAAACGCCTTAAAATGAAATATGTGGGTTTAGAAATGTTTTATCTAAACAACAGCATGAATTAATGTAATACATTTAAACATCTCCAAAATTAAAACAATGCATAAGTAGGCTATTTTAGATCAAGATCAATCATTTTCTAATAAGAGGACAGATCTTATGGATATTGATCATTTGAAACCTTGAAAGAAGGAGAACCGCCCTCTCTCTCTCGCGCTCAGTGAAATGATTTAGTAAGCGGAAGGATGATGAATAAATGATGTGTTTTTAAACACTCTTGCTGAGTGTTTTAAATCGGGAGTTAATTCCTGCCCTTCAATGGGCAAAGTGTCTCAACCATGTCAATGGCTATCTGGCCTTTTGATGGCTCATGTCTCTCTCTCGCTCTCTCGCTCTCTCGCGCTCTCTCGCTCTCGCTCTCTCTCGCTCTCTCGCTCTCTCGCTCTCGCTCTCTCTATGCCTCTCACTCTATATGCTTCTCTCTGTCTCTCTCTCCCTCTCTCTCTCTCTCTCTCTCTCTCTCTCTCTCTCTCTCTCTCTCTCTCTCTCTCTCTCTCTCTCACTCTCTCTCTCACTCTCTCGCTCTCTCTATGCCTCTCACTCTATATGCTTCTCTCTGTCTCTCTCTTTGTCTCTCTCTTTGTCTCTCTCTCTGTCTCTCTCTCTCTCTCTATCTATCTATCTATCTATCTATCTATCTATCTATCTATCTATCTATCTATCTCTTGCTCTCTCTCTCTTCCTCTCACTCTATATGCTTCTCTCTCTCTCTCTCTCTCTCTCTCTCTCTCTCTCTCTCTCTCTCTCTCTCTCTCTCTCTCTCTCTCTCTCTCTCTCTCTCCCTCGCTCTCTGTCTCTCTCTGTCTCTCCGTCCCCTGTATGAGGAAAGACCTCCCTGCCTCTGGTAGAATGGAGACGGGGGTGGTGGTGCTAGCTCACCCTGACTACTGGGGGGTGAAGGGTGGTGGTGCTAGCTCACCCTGACTACTGGGGGGTGTGGGGTGGTGGTGCTAGCTCACCCTGACTACTGGGGGTGTGGGGTGGTGGTGCTAGATCACCCTGACTACTGAGGGGTGTGGGGTGGGGTTGCACTTTTGAGATTTAACAGGAATGTTTTGGGGGATCGCTCTGTTTCGGGTTTCACCTCAGATCTCTTCTGGAGGTGGGAGGGATGGGGACAGGGCAGGGGGAGGGATGGGGGCTGGGTATGGGGAGGTGGTGGGAGGGATGGGGGCTGGGTAAGGGGAGGAGGGGGAGGGATGGGGGCAGGGCAGGGCAGGGGGAGGGATGGGGTTGGGGGGGGAGGAGGGGGAGGGATGGGGGCAGGACAGGGCAGGGCAGGGCAGGGCAGGGCAGGGGGAGGGATGGGGCTGGGTAGGGGGAGGAGGTGGGAGGGATGGGGGCAGGGCAGGGGGAGGAGGTGGGGGAAATATTTCCTCTGTGAAGATAATTTGATACTCTGACTTGGCTGGCTGTTCTTGACTGTGTCTTGTTCTGCCCGTCACAGAACAATGCAGATGGAGTAATATTTCAGGTCGGAGGGGAACACTGATTCTGCAGGCAGGTAGCTGCTACTTCTTCTAACCCTCCCCTCCTCCATCCCTCGCTCCCCTGCTCCTCTTCCCTTCTCCAGTCCCACACATTCCTCACGGCTCCAGTAAGCCCTCCATTCCACACACAGTAAAGCACTGCAATACACTGCTACCCAGTAGAAGCCTGGTTTCTCTGCCTCCATCCTAACCTGTTTTTCATCACTACAGATAACACAGGTCGTGTCCAAATACCCATATTAGCGTACTACATACTTAAACTGTATACTATGTACTCATCGTCGCATACTATTTAGCATGTACTGTTTAGTCAAATGTATGCAGTGTGCCATAGCTGTAATGCAGTAGCGGCTCCTGACTGGCTGAGTAGGTGGATTGTTCCAAATTCAACATACATGCATCGCATTAACCAGCCTGATAATAGCTCATTCCCTAATGTATTAATTTCTCTAAACTCTGAATAGAATATGAATGTAGTTATAGGCCTACTCAGGCTGGTTATAGGTAGACTATCACATTCAACCAATACTGTAGTCCATATAGCCTGTCAATCCTATTTAAAAAGGAACTGAATATTTGGAAGGTGTTCCTAATGTTTTGTATACTCAGTGTATATAAATTAAATCAAATAGCCTAGTACACACACCAAAACTGTTCAAATGCTCAAGTCAAAAGTCTATTGCACAGAAAAACGTGGACAGTCCGGTGCATCGCAAATTCAGAACCACTGGACAGCAACATAATAAACTAAAGTACTGATAATTGGGAACGAGATCAGAATGACTGCTAAATCAAATCAAATCAAATTTATTCATATAGCCCTTCGTTCATCAGCTGATATCTCAAAGTGCTGTACAGAAACCCAGCCTAAAACCCCAAACAGCAAGCAATGCAGGTGTAGAAGCACGGTGGCTAGGAAAAACTCCCAAAACCTAGGAAGAAACCTAGAGAGGAACTAGGCTATGTGGGGTGGCCAGTCCTCTTCTGGCTGTGCCGGGTGGAGATTATAACAGAACATGGCCAAGATGTTCAAATGTTCATAAATGACCAGCATGGTCAAATAATAATAATCACAGTAGTTGTCTACTGTGGCCCCATCCGATGATAACCCGTGACAGGGCCAAACAGGAAGGATATAACCCCACCCACTTGCCAAAGCACAGCCCCCACACCACTTGAGGGATATCTTCAACCACCAACTTACCATCCTGAGACAAGGCCGAGTATAGCCCACAAAGATCTCCGCCACGGCACAACCCAAGGGGAGGCGCCAACCCAGACAGGAAGATCACATCAGTGACTCAACCCACTCAAGTGACGCACCCCTCCAAGGGACGGTATGAAAGAGCCCTAGTAAGCCAGTGACTCAGCCCCTGTAATAGGGTTAGAGGCAGAGAATCCCAGTGGAAAGAGGGGAACCGGCCAGGCAGAGACAGCAAGGGCGGTTCGTTGCTCCAGAGCCTTTCCGTTCACCTTCACACTCCTGGGCCAGACTACACTCAATCATTTGACCCACTGAAGAGATTAGTCTTCAGTAAAGACTTAAAGGTTGAGACCGAGTTTGCGTCTCTCACATGGGTAGGCAGACCATTCCATAAAAATGGAGCTCTATAGGAGAAAGCCCTGCCTGTTTGCTTAGAAATTCTAGAGACAATTAGGAGGCCTGCGTCTTGTGACCGTAGCGTACGTGTAGGTATGTACGGCAGGACCAAATCGGAAAGATAGGTAGGAGCAAGCCCATGTAATGCTTTGTAGGTTAGCTGTAAAACCTTGAAATCAGCCTGGCCTTAACAGGAAGCCAGTGTAGGGAGGCTAGCACTGGAGTAATATGATCACATTTTTTGGTTCTAGTCAAGATTCTAGCAGCCGTATTAAGCACTAACTGAAGTTTATTTAGTGCTTTATCCGGGTAGCCGGAAAGTAGAGCATTGCAGTAGTCTAACCTTGAAGTTACAAAAGCATGGATTAATTTTTCTGCATCATTATTGGACAGAAAGTTTCTAATTTTTGCAATGTTATGGAGATGGAAAAAAGCTGTCCTTGAAACAGTTTTGATATGTTCGTCAAAAGAGAGATCAGGGTCCAGAGTAACGCCGAGGTCCTTCACAGTTTTATTTGAGATGACTGTACAACCATTAAGATTAATTGTCAGATTCAACAGAAGATCTCTTTGTTTCTTGGGACCTAGAACAAGCATCTCTGTTTTGTCCGAGTTTAAAAGTTGAACGTTTGCAGCCATCCACTTCCTTATGTCTGAAACACATTCTTCTAGCGAGGGCAATTTTGGGGCTTCACCATTTTTCTTTGAAATGTACAGCTGTGTGTCATCCGCATAGCAGTGAAAGTTAACATGATGTTTTCGAATGACATCCCCAAGAAGTAAAATATATAGTGAAAACAATAGTGGTCCTAAAACGGAACCTTGAGGAACACCGACATTTACAGTTGATTTGTCAGAGGACAAATCATTCACAGAGACAAACTGATATCTTCCCGACAGATAAGATCTAAACCAGGCCAGAACTTGTCCGTGTAGACCAATTTGGGTTTGCAATCTCTCCAAAAGAATGTGGTGATCGATGGTATCAAAAGCAGCACTAAGGTCTAGGAATACAAGGACAGATGCAGAGCCTCGGTCTGATGCCATTAAAAGGTCATTTACCACCTTCACAAGTGCAGTCTCAGTGCTATGATGGGGTCTAAACCATATACATATATATTGTTAGTCTTCAGGAAGGCAGTGAGCGCTGCGCAACAGCCTTTTCTGAATTTTTTGAGAGGAATGGAAATTCGATATAGGCCGATAGTTTATTATATTTTCTTGGTCAAGGTTTGGCTTTTTCAAGAGAGGCTTTATTACTGCCACTTTTAGTGAGTTTGGTACACTTCCGGTGGATAGAGAGACGTTTATTGTGTTCAACATAGGAGAGCCAAGCACAGGAAGCAGCTCTTTCAGTAGTTTAGTTGGAATAGGGTCCAGTATGCAGCTTGAAGCTTTAGAGGCCATGATTATTTTCATCATTGTGTCAAGATATATAGTACTAAAACACTTGTGTCTCTCTTGATCCTAGGTCCTGGCAGAGTTGTGCAGACCCAGGACAACTGAGCTTTGAAGGAATACGCAGATTTAAAGAGGTGTCCGTAATTTGCTTTCTAATAATCATGATCTTTTCCTCAAAGAAGTTCATTAATTTATTACTGCTGAAGTGAAAGCCATCCTCTCTTGGGGAATGCTGCTTTTTAGTTAGCTTTGCGACAGTATCAAAAAGGAATTTCAGATAGTTCTTATTTTCCTCAATTAAGTTGGAAAAATAGGATGACCGAGCAGCAGTAAGGGCTCTTCGATACTGCACGGTACTGTCTTTCCAAGCCAGTCGAAAGACTTCCAGTTTGGTGTGGCGCCATTTCCGTTCCAATTTTCTGGAAGCTTGCTTCAGAGCTCGGGTATTTTCTGTATACCAGGGAGCTAGATTCTTATGGGAATTTTTGTTTGTTTGTAGGGGTGCAACTGCATCTAGTTTATTGCGCAAGGTTAAATTGAGTTCCTCAGTTAGGTGGTTAACTGTTTTTGTCCTCTGGCGTCCTTGGGTAGACAGAGGGAGTCTGGAAGGACATCAAGGAATCTTTGTGTTGTCTGTGAATTTATAGCACGACTTTTGATGTTCCTTGGTTGGGGTCTGAGCAGATTATTTGTTGCAATTGCAAACATAATAAAATGGTGGTCCGATAGTCCAGGATTATGAGAAAAAACCATTAAGATCCACAACATTTATTCCATGGGACAAAACTAGGTCCAGAGTATGACTGTGACAGTGAGTAGGTCCAGAGACATGTTGGACAAAACCCACTGAGTCGATGATGGCTCCGAAAGCCTTTTGGAGTGGGTCTGTGGACTTTTCCATGTGAATACTAAAGTCACCAAAGATTAGAATATTATCTGCTATGACTACAAGATCCAATAGGAATTCAGGGAACTCAATGAGGAACGCTGTATATGGCCCAGGAGGCCTGTAAACAGTAGCTATAACAAGTGATTGAGTAGGCTGCATAGATTTCATGACCAGAAGCTTAAAAGACGAAAACTGAATTTTTTTTTTGTAAATTGAAATTTGCTATCGTAAATGTTAGCAACACCTCCGCCTTTGCGGGATGCACGGGGGATATGGTCACTAGTGTAGCCAAGATGTGAGGCCTCATTCAACACAGTAAATTCATCAGGCTTAAGCCATGTTTCAGTCAGGCCAATCACATCGCCATGTTTAATTTTGCCCAACATAGGTCGAGGCACAGACACGGTCTCATTGGGGATATCTGAGCTGATTACACTGACTGTGCTAGTGGCAGACTCCACTATGCTGGCAGGCTGGCTGACAGCCTGCTGCCTGGCCTGCACCCTATTTCATTGTGGAGCTAGAGGAGTTAGAGCCCTGTCTATGTTGGTAGATAAGATGAGAGCACCCCTCCAGCTAGGATGGAGTCCTAAGACTGGCTAAGACTTGAACCATAAATGAAATAGGTAGCCACGCCTACAAATCTAAAACAATCCATATGTTCAAATCAGAAGGCCTGACGGACATGACATCATTAACATCCAGCCAGAAACATCCTGAGTCCCCCGGTGCAGAAACTCAGAAATCAGAAGGCCTGATGAACATGACATCATTAAAACAGCCACATCCTTAGTCCCCGGTGCAGAAACTCAGAAATCAGAAGGCCTGGTGAATCGTGACATCAGTAACACAGCAGAAGGCCACATCCTGAGTCCCCGGTACAGAAACTCAGAAATCAGAAGGCCTGATGAACGTGACATCATTAAAACAGCCACATCCTGAGTCCCCGGTACAGAAACTCAGAAATCAGAAGGCCTGATGAACATGACATCATTAAAACAGCCACATCCTGAGTCCCCGGTACAGAAACTCAGAAATCAGAAGACCTGATGAACATGACATCATTAAAACAGCCACATCCTGAGTCCCCGGTACAGAAACTCAGAAATCAGAAGGCCTGATGAACGTGACATCATTAAAACAGCCACATCCTGAGTCCCCGGGACAGAAACTCAGAAATCAGAAGATGGTATTTTGTTTAAAAGCTCTGACTAAGGCCTTGAGAACAATATACACTTTTCAATGAGAAAACAGAAATTCCCTTTAGGTATAATTTAAAAAAATAATACATCAGTTTTCAAAGATGTAGCCTACGATGCAATACTGGTGATCATTTTAAGGAGAACAGAAACTAATTATCCTACATTTGAACACCACCACAGGACTTTTGCACAGGACATTTAGCAGACGCTTTTATTCAAAGCGACTTACAGTCATGTGTGCATACATTCTATGTATGGGTGGTCCCGGGAATCGAACCCACTACCCTGGCGTTACAAGCGCCATGCTCTACCAACTGAGCTACAGAAGGACCACACTAATTTAAGTGTGCTCTCTCTAATTCTCTCTTTCTCTCTTTCTTTCTCTCTCTCGAAGGACCTGAGCCCTAGGACCATGCCTCAGGACTACCTGACATGATGACTCCTTGCTGTCCCCAGTCCACCTGACTGTGCTGCTGCTCCAGTTTCAAATGTTCTGCCTTATTATTGGACCATGCTGGTCATTTATGAATATTTGAACATCTTGGCCATGTTCTGTTATAATCTCCACCCGGCACAGCCAGAAGAGGACTGGCCACCCCACATAGCCTGGTTCCTCTCTAGGTTTCTTCCTAGGTTTTGGCCTTTCTAGGGAGTTTTTCCTAGCCACCGTGCTTCTACACCTGCATTGCTTGCTGTTTGGGGTTTTAGGCTGGGTTTCTGTACAGCACTTTGAGATATCAGCTGATGTACGAAGGGCTATATAAATACAAATTTGATTTGATGTATTTTTTTTCCTTCTCAAAATTTGTGCACTGGGCCTTTACTAATTCTCTATTAGCCAATCCATATAGCCGTCTGTAGTGCAGCTACCTTCAAACATCTTCCTGCAGCTATGACTATAAAACGTTCTATTTTCGCGTATTGAGAATGTGTCATGCGTGATTTTCCACTATTTGTTGATTTCGGCACCGCACCCACATATGTAAATGATCAGCTGTTGTCAAAGCTGAAATTAGTATGACATCTGGGTTTTTGAAGTATACTTTAATTTTGCATACTATTAAACTTAATTTTGTTGCATACTCAAATGGCCTAACTTTTAGGACGCAAGTATTCAGACACAGCTAGTTTATCTATTGTCTTATTGTGGCAGTTACACTCAGTTATCAAACACAGCTTTCTTTGCAGTTCATTACATTCTCTTTTCAAAGAACATGCTTGCATTTAAACCAAATTAATAGTTTGTTGTTTATAAAGAAGCAAATATTTCCCTTCACTTGTTTTTCCCTCTGTCCTGCTCTGATGTACCGACTGTCCATTAGTTCTATTTATCACTGGAGAAGCTTCTTGTTTGTAAGTTGTGTGTCTGTCGCCATGTCTGTGTTATCATTCTCTCTCGCCCCATCTCTCTCCCCCCCATCTCTCTCCCAATCTCTCTGTAAGTCTGAACTCATACCATTTCCACCACTAAAAGCTTCTAATGGACTGGAATGGCCACTCCAGCCCTCATTATCATTAGCTAAGTTTCCTTTCTGCCCATTAATGTAGAAAAGCTATGTATATTTATAATGCTTTTACAGGGCTAGAGGGACGATCGATATCATAATCTACCGCTGTTGGAGGAATATGAAGTCAAGTTCTGCATTAGGGAGAAAATAACGGTTTGAAACTGCAAAACAAGGAAGTCTGTTTGATCAGGGTGTGGTTTTGCTTATAGAATGTAGATGTGTCTGTGTGCTGATACAGGTTCCTGTTTGTAAGGGTTTTCTGGTGAAGTAGAGTCAGACCAAAATGCGGCGTGGCTATTGCGATCCATGTTTAATGAAACAATAAACACGAATAAAATACAAAAACAATAAA
Organism: Oncorhynchus keta; assembly: GCF_023373465.1. Lineage (NCBI taxonomy): Eukaryota > Metazoa > Chordata > Actinopteri > Salmoniformes > Salmonidae > Oncorhynchus > Oncorhynchus keta. The sequence goes on from NW_026290913.1 coordinate 1,177,409, forward strand.
CGTAACACGAAAACCGAAACAGCCTAATACTGGTGCAAAGTAACACAGAGACAGTAACAAGGACAATCACCCACCAAAACCAACACCAAACAGGCTACCTAAATATGGTTCCCAATCAGAGACAATGACGAACACCTGCCTCTGATTGAGAACCATATCAGGCCAAACATAGAACTAGACAAACTAGACATGTAACATAGAATGCCCACTCAGATCACACCCTGACCAACCAAAACATAGAAACATACAACATACATCAGGGTGTGACAGTAACCCCCCCAAGGTGCGGACTCCGGCCGCAAAACCTGAACCTATTGGGGAGGGTCTGGGTGGGCATCTGTCCGCGGTGGTGGCTCTGGTGCTGGACGTGGCCCCCACTTCACCGTAGTCTTAGTCCCCCACCTTGTCCGCTTCCGTGGCCTCCTAGCCACGGCGACCCTACTTAATGACCCCACTGGACAGAGGGGCGGCAGCTCGGGACAGAGGGGCGGCAGCTCGGGACAGAGGGGCTCTGGCGCCTCAGACTCCGGCAGCAGCGCCGGACAGGCGGGAGACTCCGGCAGCAGCGCCGGACAGGCGGGAGACTCCGGCAGCAGCGCCGGACAGGCGGGAGACTCCGGCAGCAGTGCCGGACAGGCGGGAGATCTTGGCACCACTTCCCCAGGCTGGACAACTACTCTAGCCCGGACCCTCCAGAGTGCAGGCACAGGTTGAACCGGGCTGTGGGTAAGCACGGGAGATCTGGTGCTTACTATACGCACCTCTCCCTTAAGCTCCACTCCCACATTTGCCCACCACGAGCGGAGCGCAGGCACAGGACGCACTGCACCCTCCCAGCGCCCCGGAGACACAGCACGCAGAGCCGGCGCAGGATACCCTGGACCAAAACTGCGTACCGGCGACCAGACCCGCTGAGCAGGCACCATACGCCCTGGCTCGATGCCCACACTCGCATGGCACTCTTGGGGGGCTGCCCTATAGCGCACCGGGCTATGGGCACGCACTGGCGACACAGTGCACTTAACCGCATAACACGGTGCCTGCCCAGTAACGCGCTGCTTATAATAAGCACGAGGAGTGAGCTCAGGTCTGCTACCTGGCTTAGTACCACACCTCGTCTGCCCCCCCCCAAAAGAAATTTGGGGCTGCCTCTCGTACCTGTCGCACTGCCGTGCTGACTTCGCCAACCTCATTCTCCTGTAACCTTCCTTGCACTGCACCATCGAATCCCAGGCGGGTTCCGGCACTCTCCCTGGGTCGACCACCCACCTGTCTATCTCCTCCCAAGTGGTGTAGTCCAGATTCTGATCCCATGTCCCGAAATCCTGACCTCGCTGTTGCTGTTCCTTCTCCTGCTTTTGCTGCAGCTGCTGTTTACCACGCCGCTTGGTCCTGTTGTGGTGGGTGATTCTGTAAGGGTTTTCCTGTGGTGAAGTAGAGGAGGACCAAAACGCAGTGTGGTTGTATTGATTCATGTTTAATAAAAACAGATAAACATGAACACTACAAAACAATAAACGTGGAAAACCAAAAACAGCCCTATCTGGTGCAAAACACAGAGACAGGAACAATCACCCACAAACACACAGTGAAACCCAGGCTACCTAAGAATGATTCTCAATCAGAGACAACTAATGACACCTGACTCTGATTGAGAACCATACTAGGCCGAAACATAGAAATACCCAAATCATAGAAAAACAAATATAGACTGCCCACCCAACTCACGCCCTGACCATACTAAATAATGACAAAACAAAGTAAAATAAAGGTCAGAACGTGACACTGTTCTTCCTGTTCTATAAAGGTTCTGATTGAGAGAAGGTATTTCTTTCATTTCATCCACTCCTTCAGCCTATTGTTTGACTTTCACCTGACATTGTTAGGCAAATGGCTCGTTCCACAAATAGATAGCCTTTCATGTCCTTGTGACATTATGTGTGTACATTTTGATAAAACACTCAAGTTAACAGTTGGATCACATACATATACGCTATAACTAAACAAATCCATGTTAAACATTTGAATAGTAATGTTTTTATTATCAACAACATTTTTCCCACGTCATGTTTCTCTGACTTCTAGGAATATTTGAACCCACTTAACCTCGAGATGTGTCCAGGTTTTCTGCATCATTGTAAAGCCCTAGTTATTCTGTTGCTTTGACACTCATTTCTGAACATTATTATTTATTTCATGTGATTAGTGATTATTTAACATTTGTCCCTCTTGTTTTAATATATTAATACCATTCCTTAAAAAATATATTCCAAAGAAACATTGAACATCTAATAGTCAAATCATGGTGTAAAAGCAGGTGTGTTGGTTGTAGTTTTTTAGCCCATTTTCTGGTGTTTTGTGTGCAGAGCATAACATACCAACCCTGTTATCTACAGTCAGATGTTTAGATGTCTAGATGTATTGTTGAGCCCATCTCTGTTGCTTATAGAAAGCTTCCATTCCCCGTAACAAGCGGAGTTATGGTGGATTGAAGATGAAATGTTATGGTCAAACCTGTTACTATAGTTGGCACCTTTTATAGTATTTTATTTATTTTTTAAACTTCTGGAGATGTGAAAACGTGTTTGTTATGAAGTTGAACATGTGCTATTTATGACAGAATGCTATTATTATGTTAATGTTAACATGACCAAATTACACTTCCCAAAAGGCACTCTATTTGTGGAACGACCCAAATGTTAACTTGATGATTAGTCTTATTGTGATGATTAGCATGTTTATTAGGGCATGCCTGAAGTGCTCCTGGTCACAGATTAATGCTCCATGACAAGACACTTCCTGAACAGGTTGTCCATATTGGTACCAGCATAGCAGAGAGAAGGAGAGCAGAGCAGGCTGATGAAGGTGGTCTGGCAGTAGAGACTGACCAGGCTGGGAGGGCTTCCCCAGCACCTCTGCTTCCTGTGGCTGAGTGGCTGAAAGGATGAACGAGTTGGTGCTGGGACTGGGTGGAGGGCTGGGGATCAGCTGGGGGTCAGCTGTTTATGAGCCATCCCTCTTCTTATCAGTGGTGTTGAGAAGCCTGAGCTGCCGGAGGGCAGTGAGGGAGGTGAGGGCTCCCAGCATCTCAACTGCTGTCCATATCGGCTCTAAACTGAACCTGTGATAACCTTATCAATGCTGACCTCCCTCCCAGGCCAGGGAGCTGTAAACCCAGGGCCCTGATGGTGGTCCACAGTATCACTCCTCTACCTCTCTGGGTCATCTTGTACCAGTCTGCCAGTCAGGATCACTCCTCTACCTCTCTGGGTCATCTTGTACCAGTCTGCCAGTCAGGATCACTCCTCTACCTCTCTGGGTCATCTTGTACCAGTCTTCAAGTCAGGATCACTCCTCTACCTATCTGGGTCATCTTATACCAGTCTGCCAGTCAGGGTCACTCTCTGGATCTGTCCAGCTCTGAACTTCAGCCAGAGACATACAGTAACTTCAGCTTAAGTTAATCTCCCTCCAGTTCCAGTATCGTCCTCCACCTCTTAAATGAGTCCAGTAATGAACTAATAAGACAACAGAGGGAAGGCGAGACATCCTCCTCTTTTGAAGCGTCCTCGTCCCTGAGGCTTGATTTGCATCTTGTTATCATTCCATTAATGAGAGAATTATTTTCTAACTGAAAACATTTGATTTGAATATGTCTGCGATGCGTGGCTTTGCGACACTCTCCCGGAAGCTTCGGTAGACACAGGGGTTTGGGAGAAAATAGAATGGAATAGAATGGAATGGAATATTGTCCTCTTTGTCCAATCTTGTTTACAAACCTGTTCAGTTTACACCAACAGACAAACAAACGAAGAAACCATCACCCAGACATGTATCAACCAATCAAATGTGTTTGTACAGCTCGTTTTACGTTCAGTACTACACCTTCTAGTGTCACAGTGAAGGTCAAGTGTCTGCTGTTGGAGAAGAAAATGCTTTTGTTACATATAAATGTAACGGCGTTCGTCTGTTGAAGGAGAAGCGGACCAAAATGCAGCAGGGTGGTTACTCATGTTCTTTAATGAAGAAACGACGATACATGAAATAACTAAAAAATATACAAAAAACAACAAACGAAACGCGAAAACCTATACAGCCTATCTAGTGCTAACTAACACAAAGACAGGAACAATCACCCACCAAATACACAGTGAAACCCAGGCTACCTAAATATGGTTCCCAATCAGAGACAACGAGAATCACCTGACTCTGATTGAGAACCGCCTCAGGCAGCCAAGCCTATGCTAGACACACCCCTAATCAGCCACAATCCCAATGCCTACAAAAAAACAATACGACAACACAATAAACCCATGTCACACCCTGGCCTGAACAAATAATTACAGAAAACACAAAATACTAAGACCAAGGCGGGACAGAACCCCCCCTAAGGTGCGGACTCCTGGACGCACCTCAAAACCATAGGGAGGGTCCGGGTGGGCTTCTGTCCATGGTGGCGGCTCCGGCTCGGGACGTGGACCCCACTCCATTAATGTCTTAGTTCCTCCCCCTTGCGTCCTGGGATAGTCCACCCTCGCCGTTGACCATGGCCTAGTCGTCCTCACCCAGAACCCCACTGGACTGAGGGGCAGCTCGGGACTGAGGGGCAGCTCGGGACTGAGGGGCAGCCCGGGACTGAGGGGAAGCCCGGGACTGAGGTGAAGCCCGGGACTGAGGGGAAGCCCAGTACTGAGAGGAAGCCCAGTACTGAGAGGAAGCCCAGTACTGAGATGAAGCTCAGGCAGGTAGTTGGCTCCGGCAGATCCTGGCTGGCTGGCAGATCTGGAAGAGTCTGGTTGACTGGCAGATCTGGAAGAATCTGGTTGATTGGCAGATCTGGAAGATCATGGCTGACTGGCGGATCTAGCTGCTCTGGCTGCTCCATGCAGACTGACAGCTCTGGCTGCTCCATGTAGACTGGCAGCTCTGGCTGCTCCATGCAGATTGGCAGCTCTGGCTGCTCCATGCAGACTGGCAGCTCTGGCTGCTCCATGCAGACTGGCAGCTCTGGCTGCTCCATGCAGACTGTCAGCTCTGGCTGCTCCATGCAGATTGACAGCTCAGGCTGCTCCATGCAGACTGACAGCTCAGGCTGCTCCATGCAGACTGGCAGCTCTGGCTGCTCCATGCAGACTGGCAGCTCTGGCTGCTCCATGCAGACTGACATCTCAGGCTGCTTCATGCAGACTGACAGCTCAGGCTGCTCCATGCAGACTGACAGCTCAGGCTGCTCCATGCAGACTGACAGCTCAGGCTGCTCCATGCAGACTGGCAGCTCTGGCTGCTCCATGCAGACTGGCAGCTCTGGCTGCTCCATGCAGACTGACAGCTCAGGCTGCTCCATGCAGACTGACAGCTCAGGCTGCTCCATGCAGACTGACAGCTCAGGCTGCTCCATGCAGACTGACATCTCAGGCTGCTCCATGCAGGCTGACAGCTCTGGCTGCTCCATGCAACCTGGCAGCTCTGGCTGCTCCATGCAACCTGGCAGCTCTGGCTGCTCCATGCAACCTGGCAGCTCTGGCTGCGCTGAACAGGCAGGAGACTCCGGCAGCGCAGGAGAGGAGAAAGGCTCTGGCTGCGCTAAACAAGCGGGAGACTCCAGCAGCGCTGTAGAGGAGGAAGGCTCTGGCTGCGCTGAACAGGTGGGAGGCACCGGCAGCGCAGGAGAGGAGAAAGGCTCTGGTTGCGCTAAACAGGCGGGAGACTCCAGCAGCGCTGTAGAGGAGGAAAGCGCTGGCTGCGCTGAACAGGCGGGAGGCTCCGACAGCGCTAGAGGGAAGGAAGGCTCTGGCTGTGCTGAACAGGCGAGGCGCACTGAAGGCCTGGTGCGTGGTGCTGGAACTGGTGGTACTGGATCGAGGACACGCACAGGAAGCCTGGTGCGGGGAGCTGCCACCGGAGGACTGGTGTGTGAAGGTGGCACAGGATGGACTGGACCGTGAAGGTGTACTGGAGAGCCTGTGAGCAGGGCTGGCACAGGATGTGCAAGGCTAGGTAGGTACACAGGAGGCCTAGTGCGTGAGGCTGGCACAATTTTCACCAGCCGACTAACACGCACCTCAGGACGAGTATGGAACGCTGACCCAGGTGCCATCAAATCCCCGACATGCTCCGTCGGACGAATCCTGTACCTAAAGCACCAAGCTAGCAACTCCCTCATTACTCTCTCCTCCACTTTCCCCATTAACTCCTTCACAGTCTCTGCTTTGCTCACCTCTAACACCGGCTCTGGTTCTGGTCTCCTCCTTGGCTCCTCACGATTAACAAGGAGAGTTGGCTCAGGTCTATCTCCTGACTCTGCCACTCTCTCCCTGAGCCCCCCAATACATTTTTGGGGCTGACTCATGGGCTTTCTTCTGCGCCGTCGTGATTGTCTCTCCAACTCCATTCTCCTATAACCCTCTTCGCACTGCTCCAGCGAATCCCAGGCGGGCTCCGGTACTCTCCCTGGGTCGACCGCCCACCTGTCTATTTCCTCCCAAGTAGTGTAGTCCCGATATTGTAGCTCCTGCTGCCGCTGTTGTTTCTCCTCATACCAGCGTCTCTCAGCTCTCGCCGCCTCCAGTTCTTCTTTGGGGCGGCAATATTCTCCCGGCTGATCCCAGGGTCCTTCTCCAAACAATTCATCCTCCTTTCGCTGCTCCTGCTGTCGCTGCCTGTTACCACGCCGCTCGGTTCGGGTGTGGTGGGTGATTCTGTAACGGCGTTCATCTGTTGAAGGAGAAGCGGACCAAAATGCAGCGTGGTGGTTACTCATGTTCTTTAATGAAGAAACGACGATACATGAAATAACTATAAATATACAAAAAAACAACAAACGAAACGCGAAAACCTATACAGCCTATCTAGTGCTAACTAACACAAAGACAGGAACAATCACCCACCAAATACACAGTGAAACCCAGGCTACCTAAATATGGTTCCCAATCAGAGACAACGAGAATCACCTGACTATGCTAGACACACCCCTAATCAGCCACAATCCCAATGCCTACAAAAACCCCAATACGACAACACAATAAACCCATGTCACACTCTGGCCTGAACAAATAATTAAAGAAAACACAAAATACTAAGACCAAGGCGTGACAATAAATAACCAGCTCATGACTGTTCAGAAATATGTACAGCCATTCTCTGAGACACTGACCCTCTCTGACCCCAATAACACAACATTAGCAATGTTATCTCTCTCTCTCTCACAGCTTTTTTCTCTCTCTCTCTCTTTACACCCTCCCCATCTCTCCCAGAGGCCTGTAATGATTGATTTTTGTTTTGGTAATGTTACTCCCTCTCAGAGTTTCCTTGAACCAAGCGGGCAGCAGATTGGCCACGCTAAGTGTTGCTGTAATTCATGTGATGCAGGGGAGGAGAGATTATGAGAAGCGTGTGATAGATTATGTTTGGAATTACAAAGACGTGATATACGACAGTGTTAGTTAGTTTTACAAATCTAACTCTGCAAGGTTCCAAAAGGGTTCTTCAGCTGTCCCCATAGGAGAACCCTTTTAGGTTCCAGGTAGGATTCTTTTGGGTTCCATGTAGAACCCTCTGTGGAAATGGTTCTACATGGAACCCAAAATGTTCTACCTTGAACCAAAAGAGTTCTATCTGGAACCAAAAAGGGTTCTTCAAAGGTTTCTCTTATGGGGTGTGGTGAGTTTTTTTCATCACTGCTCAATGTATGAAAATTATTGAAATATTACTGAAATGTCAAGAAATATTAACAATGAAGCAACCTGTTTATACAGTACACAATATCTGAATATTAAATTCAAATAGAAGTCTTTATCAGTATCTATTTGAGTAATGAAACATTACAATGCTGCAATAGTTTTGTTCAGTTGAAGTAGTTTGTCAGTTTGCCAAGTATCTTCTCTCCACAGTAATCCCCTGGAGACAAACTGCTAATGGGGTAGATTCTCCAGGCTGTCACTTGCTTCCCTTTAAATTATCCGTGCGTGCACGGTGTGTGTGCACGGTGTGTGTGCGCCCGGGTGTGCGTGCACAGTGTGCGTGTCAATCCCTGCGGGTCGGTTTTGTCTCTATGGGGGACTAGTGATCCCAGTATGTCTGCTCTGAGTGGCCCTCTGCAGCTACATTCTCTTATTATTGGCTTAGAGGAGAGAGACATTTTGGGCTCCCAAGTGGCGCAGCGGTCTAAGGCACTGCATCTCAGTGCACGAGGCAACAGTTCCTGTTTCAAATCCAGGCTGAATCACATCTGGCCCTTATTGGGAGTCCCATAGGGCGGTGCATAATTGGCTGAGCGTTGTCCGGGGTTGACAGGTGTAGGCCGTCATTATAATTAAGAATTTGTTCTTAACTGACTTGCCTAGTAAAATTAATAATATACACTACCATTCAAAAGTTTGGGGTCAGACGCCTCACAAGTCCTCAACTGGCGGCTTCATTAAATCGTATCCCCAAAACACCTGTCTCAATGTGAAGAGGCAACTCTGGGATGCTGGCCTTCTCAGCAGAGTTGACTGGCCAATAAAAAGAAAAGATTAAGATGGGCAAAAGAACACTGGACAAAGAAACTAGTGTTTTGCGGGTACTATTTAATGAAGCTGCCAGTTGAGGACTTGTGAGGCATCTGTTTCTCAAACTAGACACTCTAATGTACCGGGGCCTCCCACTCCTCTTTCCATTCTGGTTAGAGCCGGTTTGTACTGTTCTGTGAAGGGAGTAGTACACAGCGTTGTATGAGATCTTCAGTTTCATGGCAATTTCTCGCATGGAATAGCCTTCATTTCTCAGAACAAGAATAAACTGACGAGTTTCATAAGAAAGTCTTTGTTTCTGGCCATTTTGATCCTGTAATCGAACCCACGAATGCTGATGCTCCAGATACTCAAGGCCAGTTTTATTGCTTCTTTAATCAGAACAACAGTTTTCAGCTGTGCTAACATAATTGCAAAAGGGTTTTTTAATGATCAATTGGCCTTTTGAAATGATAAACTTGGATTAGCTAACATAACATGCCATTGCAACACAGGGGTGATGGTTGTTGATAATTGGCCTCTGTACGCCTTTGTAGATATTCCATAAAAAGTCTGCCGTTTCCAGCTACAATAGTCATTTACAACATTAACATGTCTACACGTTATTTATAATCAATTTGATGTTATGCATGAATGTAACGTGTGTGTGTGTTTGTGCAGATCCATTGTAACTCCAGTAGGTGCTGCTGGAGTGCAGTAGAACATGTACAAGTGGAGGTGTGTGTGTGATTCTGGTCCTTAGAATCTGGGCTCAGCACCAGCCTGCTGTCAGCATATACAAGCCCAATACTCACAACCCCTACAGAGACTCAACAAGACAAAGCTACGCACACACACACAAACACACACTCTGCTAGCGCTTGACTGATTCACACACATGCATACCTCTTGTCTGATCAGTGAAGGACAGAGCAACGACTCTCAGAATGAGAGAGGGAACTCATCTTTTACATGAGAGAAATGAGGGGTCTGATACCTCACACTGTTGTTGGTAGACACTACTACAGTCAGGATCATATTAACAAGTTATTTTAACACCAGGAGTAAATAAACAGGACGAAACAGGCTTAGGGAGTTTTGTAAACAAACACTACTCCTCACACAATGATTTGTCACAGACCCTTCTTTTTCCCCTTGGTTTAGAGTAGAAACGTAATAGAAAATGCTTCATTGTTATACAGTAGCTATTACTTTGTACTTTCTCACAAATTGTAATTATATGATAGTGGAAATGATGTTTTCAGTTAGAAATGATAGATGAAATGATAGGGGAAGGCTAAAGGCAGATATGCTGTCCTAGTGAAAAGTGATTAAGACTGCAGAGGGACATAGTGTGATGATGGCGTCAGGGTTCCGTTGGCACAGATTTTAATTTCATTCTCTGAGAGGATTAGAGGACATGTTGTGTGAAATAACTTGGCAGGTTACTCAGATATTTGCTTGGCTATATGAGTAATCATTTCCTGTTGTTTTGGCAGGATTTATACCAAAGGAGCAATCAGCCACAAGATAAGGATCCGTTTTTGTCTAAAAGTATTTGTTTACTACGGAGACTGAGGTTTCTTTCAGGTCATGTTTAAGAGTCCAACATGAGCCCTGGTCTGGCCCTGGGTGTACCCTGTCATATCTCTATACTACTATACAGTAATATTAACCCTTTATATCCTGGGCCTGCAATCCCCTGGTCCAGCAGCAGCCGCTGACAAGGTTAATCTATTTAGAGTAGGTGGGGAGATTACACAGTTTATTATCCGCATCTCCTCTTCTCTCTCCCCCTTCCTCGGTCCCCGTCCACCAGGCAGCATAGGCCAGCTCCCAGCTCCCTCCGAAACCTAATCCCATGTCTACAAGATAAGGCTGTATTATGGGAGAGAGAGATTAACAATATGCCCGTTGTTTGTTGCCCCGTGCAGTCTGGCAGGCGGGCGGGCACGGGTAGTGCAGGCGGAGCGGGCACGGGTAGTGCAGGCGGAGCGGGCACGGGTATTGCAGGCGGAGCGGGCACGGGTAGTGCAGGCGGAGCGGGTAGTGCAGGCGGAGCGGGCACGGGTAGTGCAGGCGGAGCGGGCACGGGTAGTGCAGGCGGAGCGGGTAGTGCAGGCGGAGCGGGCACGGGTAGTGCAGGCGGAGCGGGCACGGGTAGTGCAGGCGGAGCGGGTAGTGCAGGCGGAGCGGGCACGGGTAGTGCAGGCGGAGCAGGCACGGGTAGTGCAGGCGGAGCGGAGCGGGTAGTGCAGGCGGAGCGGGTAGTGCAGGCGGAGCAGGTAGTGCAGGCGGAGCGGGTAGTGCAGGCGGAGCGGGTAGTGCAGGCGGAGCGGAGCGGGTAGTGCAGGCGGAGCGGGCACGGGTAGTGCAGGCGGAGCGGGTAGTGCAGGCGGAGCAGGCACGGGTAGTGCAGGCGGAGCAGGCACGGGTAGTGCAGGCGGAGCAGGCACGGGTAGTGCAGGCGGAGCGGAGCGGGTAGTGCAGGCGGAGCGGGTAGTGCAGGCGGAGCGGGTAGTGCAGGCGGAGCGGAGCGGGTAGTGCAGGCGGAGCGGAGCGGGTAGTGCAGGCGGAGCGGGCACGGGTAGTGCAGGCGGAGCGGGCACGGGTAGTGCAGGCGGAGCGGGCACGGGTAGTGCAGGCGGAGCGGGCACGGGTAGTGCAGGCGGAGCGGGCACGGGTAGTGCAGGCGGAGCGGGTAGTGCAGGCGGAGCGGGCACGGGTAGTGCAGGCGGAGCGGGCACGGGTAGTGCAGGCGGAGCGGAGCGGGCAGTGCAGGCAGAGATGGGCACTAAAGCGAAGAGTCGGGTTGTTAGGAGGCCAGAGATGTCGGATATGAACTCTGACAGGGAGAGAGAGAGGGAGTTAGAGGTAGGGGGAGAGCGACATAGGGGGAGAGAGAGTAAGGGGGGTGCACAATGCATCCGGCTGAGATAGTCCCGACTCCCAGATGAAACTCTGCTGCATACCTCCCCAGTAACAGGAGAATGGGGAAGGCATGTCACCCACCAAACCACTGACATAGCCTGTCAGCATGGAGGGGTGGAGAAGAGGAGGGGGAGAGGGAGGCACACACACACACCAGTAGTATTATGCGCAGGTTAATCACTGGTAATTATAGGGAGGAGGAGCAATCAAAAGGCATTGATGTAGATGAAGGCCCTGGCTGGACAGGGCTGTGTCATCATAAACCACTTGTGTCACAACCCGTTTGTTCCTGAAACAGTGAACAGTGAATGTTATAATCCCTGGGGACTGGGAGGGGCTGATGTATGTGTAGTTACTGACTGGTACACTGTTGTGGTACTATGAGCTGGTGTTGATGGGAACGATAAACAGATGGACCTTTTAACAGCAGCTTTTTAAAAGGGATGTCTGTGTGGTACAGACTAATAAGGTATATTAGTCATAATAATTCATCTGGTTCCATGATTGCTAATCACAAACATACCAATGAGATTATCCTCCTCCATATCTTTCTTAACTCTGATTAAGAAGATAATCCTATTCAAATGTAGCATGTCTTGTTTTAATAACCAGTTTAAACACATATCTGTTGGTGATAATAAATGAAATCCAACCAAAATAAATTCAAACAACAAACTAACCTGCGTGTTCTATTTCTAAACTGCTGTTTTGAATCCAGGTTCATTGAGCAGCGGCCCAGGCCTCTATAACATCCTATAGTCTTTCAAATACCCTCTGGGGGTTTTATGTGCCTAGATGTTCCGTGTAATACTCCAATTTGCAGCTGATGAATATGTATGAGGTTAGGCAGCGTGTGCAGTCCCAGTGCCGCTGTGCATCTAGCCAACACGTTTAGCCATTATGTTCTGTCCCAGACCATTTGTATTAGGTTGCTGACAGTCGACAGCTGTTCTGCCTTTAATAAGATTAGAGTAAAGAAATTAGTAGTGGTCTCTTTAATCTGCCATTTAACAGTGGAGGCCACCTGGGGCTCTCTGCCTGCCTTGTCCTCTACACTCTGAACGGCTAATGAGAGAGAGGGGAGGAGAGGAGAGACGCTTGGCATTAACCCTAGAGAGAGGGCCCAACACACAGCCATAGCACTTCTCTCTCCACTGCACATTCCCCCTTAACCTCACTGCTCCACAGCCACACACTTGTAGGTTACACACATGCAGAAAGCTTATACTATAAGTGTTCATGCTCAAATGGATTGAAATTGATTCTCTGAGATGATGATGCATTTGATTGAGTTGATAGTGAATGATCAGCATAGTGTCTATGTGCAAACAATGACTTATCCATTGTGTATTGTACTACTGTGCCTTTATTGGCAACAGCTAAACCCTTGTCAGCAATTATTTTTAAAGGCCTTGTTAACTGCCTTGTTCAGGGGTAGAATGACAGAGTTTTACCTTGCCAGCTTGGGGATTCAATCTAGCAACCTTCTGGTTACTGGCCCAACGCTCTAACTACTAGGCTACCTGCCACCCCAAATAACACAGGATCAGAGAAATACTAACCTCAAACAGTCTGATACGGCCTGAAGTTAAAAAAAAATATATATATACATAAAAAACATTAGACAATATTTCACCTTGCAAATACAGCCTGATTCCTTCTTAGCGGGAGTCTGTAAACGTTGGTTAGTGAGGTCTGGTCTCCCGTCCCGGTGGGAGCAGCAGTGAGTTAGGAGAGAGGCAGAGCATGCAGAGCCACACAAACAGGCCTTTTTTCTGGGCATATCGTTCAGGCAGCCTGGGGGCTGGAGGTGGGGCTGTTCCTGGACCCCTGCCCAGAAAGCACAGTTTGGATGGTGGCTCAGCTTACCTCTGTCTGTACTCTGCTCTGCTGACTGACTGACTGACTGACTGACTGACTGACTGACTGACTGACTGACCGGACTGACTGGCTGACTGACTGAGTGACCGGACTGACTGGCTGACTGACTGACCGGACTGACTGGCTGACTGACTGAGTGACTGGCTGACTGACTGACTGACTGGACTGACTGGACTGACTGACTGACTGACTGACCGGACTGACTGGCTGACTGACTGAGTGACCGGACTGACTGGCTGACCTGACTGACCGGACTGACTGGCTGACTGACTGAGTGACCGGACTGACTGGCTGACTGACTGAGTGACTGGCTGACTGACTGGACTGACTGACTGACTGACTGACTGACTGACTGACTGACTGACTGGCTGACCTGAGTGACCGGACTGACTGGCTGACCTGACTGACCGGACTGACTGGCTGACTGACTGAGTGACCGGACTGACTGGCTGACTGACTGAGTGACTGGCTGACTGACTGGACTGACTGACTGACTGACTGACTGACTGACTGACTGGCTGACTGGACTGACTGACTGACTGACTGACTGACTGACTGACTGAGTGACTAGCTGACTGACTGGACTGACTGGCTGACTGACTGAAAGGCGCCTGTATTATAACTTCTGATTCCTCCACTCCAGAACTCTCCTCCTTCTCTCTTCTCCCCTTTCTTCCCTTCTCCTCCATTTCTCTTTCTCACCTCTCCTCTCCCCCTTCACTCTCACTCCTCTCCTCTCCTCTCCTCTCCTCTCTTCTCCTCTTCACTTCTCTTCTCTTCTCTTCTCTCCTCTCCTCCTTCACTCTCACTCATCTCCTCCTTCACTCTCACTCCTCTCCTCTCCTCTCCTCTCCTCTCCTCTCCTCTCCTCTCCTCTCCTCTCCTCTCCTCTCCTCTCCTCTTCTCTTCTCTTCTCTCCTCTCCTCCTTCACTCTCACTCCTCTCCTCTCCTCTCCTCTCATCTCCTCTCCTCCTTCACTCTCACTCCTCTCCTCTTCTCTCCTCTCCTCCTTCACTCTCACTCATCTCCTCCTTCACTCTCTCCTCTCCTCTCCTCTCCTCTCCTCTCCTCTCCCTCTCCTCTCCTCTCCTCTCCTCTCCTCTCCTCTCCTCTCCTCTCCTCTCCTCTCCTCTCATCTCCTCTCCTCCTTCACTCTCACTCCGCTCCTCTCCACTCCACTCCACTCCACTCCACTCTCCAGCTCAACAGATTGTTGCATCTGATCTGAGGAATATGTCATATTGTCTTCCTCTATTGGCCGTACGCCTCTCTGAGATCCCAGCGATCAGTTATGACATTTCCACTGTAGAGACATTTACCTTCCTGAAAGCTGAGGCAGATATATTTTCACAATATTCAAATCTCCTCGATCTGTAGCTACCAGGAGTGCTGTGTATACAGTACCTCACCAGACTAACGTTGCAAACTGCATGCGGTTTTATGATGTTTATGCCCGATGAGGATTTGGTTGAAAACAAGGAGCAGATGGGGAAAGTTAGTGTCGATATGGAAATGTTTATGTCAAGAATTAAACATGGTTTTACTTTGAAAAATGCATTATATGAGTCCTTGTGAAATATACTGGGAGAATATCCACCCATGTTGGATTCTAGATGGGAGTATGTAGCTAGGATGAACAGGGCCAGACATTTTCCTGACAACGTGGTCTGACCAGGAAATAACTAGGGCAGGAGTTCTCCCTGCTCAAGTCACTTGGTCATTGAAACTAGCGCTGATGAACCATGGTTACATACACTGTTGTACAGATCTTTGCTGAAACAGGTGCTACAGTGGGAAGTTTACTGAGGTCATTGATTATCATGTTTCCCTGCAAAAGATCAAATCAAATGTTATTTGTCACATGCCCTGGATACAACATGTAGACCTTACAGTGAAATGCTTACTTACAAGCCCTTAAATCAATAATGCTTTAAGAAGTTAAGATTTTTTTAAATAAGTGTTAAGTAAAAAATAGATAAGTAGAAAATAGAAAAGAAAAATAACAAATAATTCAACAGCAGCAGTAAAATATCAAGCAAGTCTATATACAGGTGGTACTGGTACAGAGTCAATGTGCAGGAGCACCGGTTAGTCGAGGTGGTTGAGGTAATATTTACATGTAGGTGGAGTTAAAGTGACTATGCATAGATGATAAACAGAGAGTAGCAGCAACATAAAGAGGGGTCTGGGTAGCCCTTTGATTAGCTGTTCAGGAGTCTTATGGTTTGGTGGTAGAAGCTGTTAAGAAGCCTTTTGGACCTCGACTTGGCGCTCCGGTATAGAGAACAGTCTATTTGGTATTTTAGTGTTTTATAAGGATCCCCATTAGCTGTTGTAAAAGCAGCAGCTACTCTTCCTGGGGTCCACACAAAACATGACATAATACAGAATGACACCGCCTGGTATAGAGGTCCTGGATGGCAGGAAGCTTGGCCCCAGTGATGTACAGGCCGTACGCACTACCTTCTGTAGTGCCTTGCGGTCGGAGGCCAAGCAGTTACCATACCAGGCAATGATGCAACCAGTCAGGATGCTCTCGATGGTGCAGCTATAGAAACTTTGACGGATCTGAGGACCCATGCCAAATCTTTTCAGGAACTTGAAGCTCTCAACCTGTTCCACTACAGCCCCATCGATGAGAATGGTGACGTGCTCAGTCCTCCTTTTCCTGTAGTCCACAATCATCTCCTTTGTCTTGATCACGTTAAGGGAGAGGTGGTTGTCCTGGCACCACACGTCCAGGTCTCTGACCTCCTCCTTCATCTCTGTGAATGTGCCCTGGGGTGTAATGGACTGTGCTGCTCTTACTGCTCTGTGCCACAGGACCTGTACAGGACAGGTCATTGAGTGGATGATCGATGGTTTTCTGATGGGAACCCAAAATTGCCTGCTTGTCTCCCTTATCTCTCTTCTCTGAGTATTGGTCAGCCGGTCACAGATTAGATTGGTGGATGATAAGGTGGAATTTGACAAGACAAGTGAGTGGGACACTTCCTACACACACACATACACATACAAATACACGCAGGCACGCACACACACACACACGCGCGCAGGCAAGCACACACACACATACACACACACATACACACACACACACACACACACACACACACACACACACACACACACACACACACACACACACACACACACACTGTACTCATGTGCATTTTGTCCTTCTTTAGTATTTACTAAATTATTTCATTTGAATGTACTGTATGTTCGTTTAATTTTAAATGTATATCAATGAGTATTACTGTATGACTCTAGAGTATAATTCCCCTCCTCTCTATAGCTGTGTGACCTGCCTCAGTGGGAGCATGTTTAGTCCACAGCAGAGTCTCCTGAGCCTGGCAATTTTTTTATTGAAAAGTTATGTTCTCTTGGCATGAATAATTCAATAGAGAGCTACTGGAATTAGAACAGCATGGAGGTGACAATTCATCCGCTAGTATGCACTATCTATAGCAGGGGTATTCAACTCTGACCCTACGAGGTCCAGAGCCTGTTGGGTTTCTGTTTAACCTGATCATTAATTGCACACATCTGGTGTCCCAGGTCTAAATCAGTCCCTGATTAGAGGAGAACAATGACAAATGCAGTGGGACTGGACTCTGGTCCAGAGTTGAGTTTGAGGGAACTACACTGTACAGAGCTTCCTAGTTTGTTACTGTCCAGAAGAGACTACAGAGCTTCACAGTATGACAACTACAAGATGAAAGATTCTATATTTTTGGATAGTATTGTTTGTAATAGATGCATGTTAACTAAAGGTTGTGTGTTGTTATTTAATCGTGTTGGAATAACTGTCACTTTGCAAAGATGTTATTATGAAATTCTCTGATTGTTTTTCTTTGCATTGACATCTGCCACGCGAAGCTTTGTCCTTATTGGTTCATCTAAAGGAAATACAATAAAGCTGAATGTGTCAGTGTGTAAACTGAACCATACAGACTCAACTAAATAACTCAGTCTAGTATACTGTCATTCAGTCAAACATACAACATATGGAAAGTTGACATTGTTTCGCTGCTAGTCGTTTCCAATTTTGAGTGGCACATGCCGTAATATTATACAGCAAAGCCAGGTGTCATAACCAACTCAATTGCTGTTATGAAATGTTAGTAAATCCAGATTATGTTCAGATACACACACAGTCTCTCACTCTCTTTCTCTCTCTCTTTCTGTGCCAAAGTTATTGTTGTCCTGCTGTGGGTCTAAATGCTTCACAGCCAGATGATGACAGTTGAAGGTCCTTGGTAGTTAGCCTCTCAGCAGTTATCTGAGCAGGCTAACACACAGACACAGACACACATACACACACACACACACACACACACACACACACACACACACACACACACACACACACACACACACACACACACACACACACACACACACACACACACACACACACACACACACACACACACACACACACACACACACACACACACACACACACACACACACACACACACACACACACACACACACACACACACACTCACACACACACACACACACACACACTAACAGGGGGGACACAGGGTACCCTTACACCCTGAGAAATACTTCTGAGGCTTCTCACCCTCCTGGTTCTGGCACAGCACCAGAACCGATCTTTCACTGTGAGTTTTAACCACTGACTTTAGCCCTGAGCTAATGAATAATAAAACAACCTGCTATTATTCATGTTCCAATGTTACAGGACGATTCTCACCTACACCAATCATCTCCAGGAGTGAGACAAATACTGTTAGAATGAGCTACTCCTCTCTTATTTTGCCTATTTGGACTGTTTAATTGTGTTGACAGCTTTTTTTTGTCACTGTTAGCAGTCCTAAGAACATATACACAAATTGTTCCTCTTATTGAGCTGAGACGATAAATTGAAAAGTACAAATTGCTTCACTGTGGAATGCAAAAATATGTCAAAGCCCGAAGTAATGCAACAACATTCTGGAGTTTTCCTGCAAATTCTCTTACTGACTGGTTTGTGTTTATCATAGACACATCTCAATATTCTCTCCCCATAGTGACAGACCTGGGTTCAAATACTATTTCAAATGATTTTGCTTGCCTGGCTTAATGGACCATCTGGTATTCAAGGCAGTCTAGGGTATTTAAAATAGTTCAAATGATATTTGAACCCAGGTCTGCTGGTCTGTACCCAACTGACCAGGTCTGCTGACCAGGCAGGGTTCTCCCCGTAGCCTGGTGATGAAACTGATCTCCATGTTAACGTGAGCCAAACATTTGTATTTCAGACTGCGTCTGTGTGTTAGCTAGCAGTGAAGTGCTGTGCTGGCCCTCTGCCTACTGGGGAAAAACCTACCATGGCCAGGGTTCTGGAATTACAGCTGACTAGGGTTCCAGCCAGGTCTCCATGGCTGAGCAGTATTTAGGACATTTAGCTTGAGTCCCAAATGGCACCCTACATAGGCCCTGGTCAAAAGTAGTGCACTATATCTGGGACGCATCCTAAAATGTTGTTGATACTCTGGGGTTTCAAGCAGATACATCCTTCATATCAATAACTTGTTAATAGATCATGTTTAATATTGATGAAGTGCTTTTAATTGAGCCCACTTTTCACTGCTGTGTTGCTGGCATAGAAAGAGGCAGGCAGGGCTAGCAGGGGGAAGGGTCTTTAGTTGTAGCCGGTGTTGATGTAAGTGATCAGGGTTGGCCTGGCTCCCTGGGTGTTCTGACATTATTAGATATCACTGTGTTTCGATAAATAGTAAGATACCGCAGAAATGTATGTGTCGTACCTGCCATAAGAAGATTGTATACTCCCTACTTGAAACACCACGTAAATACACATACTGTAATTCCTATACTCTTCACTCCCCTCTCTCTCTCTTACTCTTTCTGTCTCACACACACACACACACACACACACACACACACACACACACACACACACACACACACACACACACACACACACACACACACACACACACACACACACACACACACACAGTGCTAATTGTCATCTACCACCAACCACTGCTCTGGCTACCTCCCAGACAATTTACTGTATTTCAGCCGTTGCATTTCTCAGTTCTAAAAATATCATAGTTTAAATTATAGGTGGATTCTTTGTACATTTTTTTACAGGGTGTATTTCACCTGATGAGTTCAGGATTTGTAGCTACACACCCTACACATTTCTGTTGCAATTTTATGTGATCAGTAGAGAGCAAAACCTTCAGAACAAGCTATAAATATGACAACAGAATCACTCTAAATATGAAGCTCTTGGAAAGATGCCCCAAAGAAAATATGTTTGGATGTTAACTTGGAAGCAATTTGGCCTTTTGGCCTCTCATCTCGGTCTGGTCCATACAGTATGTTATTGGGCAATGCTCCATTCAATGTTACTACGTACACTGCTGGTGGATGCAAGATTACAAGTTATTGAGTGATCAGTGCAGTGGGTCACGTAAACTAGCTGTTAGACTGATATCAAGGAAACACATCATCAGGCTTGTCTCATCTTTTATAGGGTTAGGATAGGGTTAGGTTAGGGTTAGGGTTAGGGTTAGGGTTAGGTTAGGTTAGGTTAGGTTGGGTTAGGGTTAGAGTTAGGGTTAGTGTTAGGTTAGTGTTAGGATAGGGTTAGGGTTAGTGTTAGGATAGGGTTAGGGTTAGGGTTAGGGTTAGGTTAGGTTAGGTTGGGTTAGGGTTAGGGTTAGGTTAGGATTAGGTTAGGGTTAGGATAGGGTCAGGGTTAGGTTAGGTTAGGTTAGGTTAGGGTTAGGTTAGGTTAGGTTAGGTTGGTTAGGTTAGGTTAGGTTAGGTTAGGTTAGGGTTAGGTTAGGGTTAGAGTTAGGGTTAGGGTTTAGGTTAGGGTTAGAGTTAGAGTTAGGGTTAGGCGATGTAGTAAGTACTAGTAGGAGGAGAGACTAGCTGGATAGAGATGTGAGGAAAAACAGATTATGACCCTAATGTTAAGGACCAAACCCTAGTTTCTTCTCATTGTCCCAGACCAATACACACACACAGGCCCTGTCAGTGAGAACCCCTAGCAGAAAATAACCAGGTTAAAATACTTGAGGGCCATAAGGTCTTTGCGCTTTTTGACAGCACTTTTGACCTCATGTGGTGTTCCTCATATGAAAATGTTATAAAAATGAAACACTTTTACACTGTGGCACTGGCTACTATCCCTTATAACGTTGAGCCTCCTCAGTCAGCCAGACAAATTACACTCAAAAAGTGTCTGTTGTGTTGCAGTGAAACCATAGAGGAGGATAATGTCATAACAGCAGCTTAAGTTCAAGTGACAGGTGACCTGTTGAGTGCTGCTTGGGAGAAGAGAAGGAGGAGACATAGAAATGTTCATAATTACCAGTATGTGAAAGTGGCCTGTCTTGACTGACAATCGTAACAAAGAGAGGGAGCGTGAGAGAGGAGGGGGTCAAGGGGGAGAGGGGGCAGGCGAGGGGAGGTTTAGAGTTATAAACAATACTCTCAGTTAGAATACTGGTGTGTTCTAAAGAACCTAAAGTAAATGTTGGGATTGTGACAGACTGGGAGGTCCTGTCTGAGAGGTGATTGATTGACAGCTCTCTCCCCCTGGACATCACTGAACTGTAGCTGGGCAGGGCAGGGCTGTGTCCATCCTCATGGGAGACAGACATACCTGAGACTAGACAGACAAGGTGAGACAGATCCCTGATCCCCCTGATCCTTCTGGCCCCTCCCCTTAGGGCTCCTCCCTTCAGGCTGACCGGTCACCCAACGACACAGGCAGAGTCGACATGGCGACAGACAGAGTAATAGCCCAATTACCAGTGATTTGTTAGGGAGTGGGCGGAGAGAGAATACTCCCTGGACCAGTCATTGGCAGACAAATTAGCGATATCACAATAATACATCGCTGGACGGCCGTGGTGGGCTACTGGGTTTCAGCCCTTAAAGGTGGAGGTATCGAGTGTCGCTGAGACTATTGTGGCTACAACTACAGGGAATTCTATTGTGACTTTTGTGTAGAGGAGGAGGGATTCATTTGAGTTTTTCACTCCAGTCAGCCCTTTGCCTTCTCATCCCTTCACCCACTTTCAAATGTATTGTGTTTAGTTCAAAGTTTAAAATATACTGAACAAAAATATAAACGCAACATGCAACAATTTCAACGATTTTACTGAATTACAGTCCATATAAGGAAATCAGTCAATTGACATAAATTCATTAGGCCCTAATCTATGGATTTCACATGACTGGGCAGGGGTGCAGCCATGGGTGGGCCTGGGAGCCAGGCCCAGCCAATCAGAATAAGTTTTTCACCACAAAAGGACTTTATTTCAGACAGAAATCCTCAGTTTCATCAGCTGTCCGGGTGGCTTGTCTCAGACGATCCCGCAGACGAAGAAGCCAGATGTGGATGTCCTGGGCTGGTGTGGTTAGACGTGGTATGCGGTTGTGAGGCCGGTTGGACATAGTATAAAATTGTCTAAAACGATGTTGGAGGCGGCTTATGGTAGATAAATTAACATTCAATTCTCTAGTAACAGCTCTGGTGGATATTTCTGCAGTCAGTATGCCAAATGCACCTGTTGTGTGACAAAACTGCACATTTTAGAGTGGCCTTTTATTATCCCCAGCACAAGGTTCACATTTGTAATGATCATGCTGTTTAATCAGCTTCTTGATATGCCACACCTCAGGTGGATGGATTATCTTGGCAAAGGAGAAATGCTCACTAACAGGGATGTAAACACATTTCTGCACAAAATTTGAGAGAAAATAGCTTTTTGGAAATATTTCTGGGATCTTTTATTTCAGTTCATGAAACATGGCACCAATACTTTTCATATTGTGTTTATATTTTGGTTCAGTATACATTAAAACAGCATTAGTTTGTTTTATGAAAGTTAGTTTAATTAAAATGTTAAATAAATATATTTATATTTAGGTGGTTGAAGCCCTAACACAACATATTGTAACACAGTTGGCAGCTTTCCTTCCAAATGCTAAGTAGTGCTGCTTAACATGCTCTGGAACTGTGCCTCAGTACACTAACTGTCTGGAGCGAGGGGTTGAATGCCCACACTTCCCCACAGCTAGGCTATATCATGTTCTGCTTCATCATTCTTCCCAGGCTCTCTCCTCTCAGAGTGGGTCTGTCTGTCTGTCATCTAGCGAATGTTTTTTTATTGGGCCAATGAAATGTGCGAGCTGCTAGTTTTCCAATCCTGGACAGACGCGGTGGTGGACGGAAAGGATGGAAGGCTTCCATTTCAGTAATGCAGTCATTTCCTCTGATCTGTAGACAACGGCTGGTCGCTGGATGTTTGCTGCTGTCCAAGCCATAAGTCCTTTCTGGGGTGGTGAATGTAGTTGCATCCCAAATTGCACCCTATTCCCTATTATGACCAGAGTCCATGAGCCACTGGTCAAAAGTAGTGCACCATATAGGGAATAGGGTGCAATTTGGGAAACGTCCTGTGATGGTGATCTATAGGGTACACAGACAACAGGAAGAGGTTGACCTGCATTCTCAACTACTCACCATAAAGTCTCACTTCCATTACAGACTGGGCATCTGTGTTTCAGTGTCTTTGAGAAAGACAGACAGAATTGAACTCCATGTCATATGGATGCTTTGAAGTAATAGTTGTAGTATCTGTGGATGTGAATGTAGTACATCTGATGGAGACTCTGTCTTTGCACAGTATCCGCAGTATCTTAAGGAGCCATGGATTGCAGTCAACATTCGCACTGAGCTAAAGGGTGGAGCTGCCGCTTTCAAGGTGCTGGACTCTAACCCGGAAGCTTACAAGAAATCCCGCTATGCCCTGCGACGAACCATCAAACAGGCAAAGCGTCAATACAGGGCTAAGATCAAATCATACTACACCGGCTCCAACGCTTGTCGGATATGGCAGGGCTTGCAAACTATTACAGACTACAAAGGGAAGCACAGCCACGAGCTGCCCAGTGACACAAGCCTACCAGACGAGCTAAATCACTTCTATGCTCGCTTCGAGGCAAGCAACACTGAGGCCATGCATGAGAGCATCAGCTGTTCCGGACGACTGTGTGATCATGCTCTCCATAGCCGACATGAGTAAGACCTTTAAACAGGTCAACATACACAAGGCTGCGGGGCCAGACGGATTACCAGGACGTGTGCTCCGGGCATGTGCTGACCAACTGGCAGGTGTCTTCATTGACATTTTCAACATGTCCCTGATTGAGTCTGTCATACCAACATGCTTCAAGCAGACGACCATAGTCCCTGTGCCCAAGAACACAAAGGCAACCTGCCTAAATAACTACAGACCCGTAGCACTCACGTCCGTAGCCATGAAGTGCTTTGACAGGCTGGTAATGGCTCACATCATTATCCCAGAAACCCTAGACCCACTCCAATTTGCATACCGCCCAAACAGATCCACAGATGACGCAATCTCTATTGCACTCCACACTGCCCTTTCCCACCTGGACAAAAGGAACACCTATGTGAGAATGCTGTTCATTGACTACAGCTCAGCGTTCAACACCATAGTGCCCTCAAAGCTCATCACCAAGCTAAGGATCCTGGGACTCAACACCTCCCTCTGCAACTGGATCCTGGACTTCCTGACAGGCCTCCCCCAGGTGGTGAGGGTAGGTATCAACACATCTGCCACGCTGATCCTCAACACTGGAGCTCCCCAGGGGTGTTTGCTCATTCCCCTCCTGTACTCCCTGTTCACCCATGACTGCATGGCCAGGCCCGACTCCAACACCATCATTAAGTTTGCTGACAACACAACAGTGGTAGGCCTGATCAACGACAACAACGAGACAGCCTATAGGCAGGAGGTCAGAGACCTGGCCGGGTGGTGCCAGAATAACAACCTATCCCTCAACGTAACCAAGACTAAGGAGATGATTGTGGACTACAGGAAAAGGAGCACCGAGCACATTCCCATTCTCATCGACGGGGCTATAGTGGAGCAGGTTGAGAGCTTCAAATTCCTTGGTGTCCACATCAACAGCAAATTAGATTGGTCCAAACACACCCAGACAGTCGTGAAGAGGGCACGACAAAGCCTATTCCCCCTCAGGAAACTTAAAAGATTTGGCATGGGTCCTGAGATCCTCAAAAGGTTCTATAGCTGCAACATCGAGAGCATCCTGACCGGTTGCATCACTGCCTGGTATGGCAATTGCTCGGCCTCCGACATCAAGGCACTTCAGAGGGTAGTGCGTGCGGCCCAGTACATCACTGGGACAAAGCTGCCTGCCATCCAGGACCTATACACCAAGCTGTGTCAGAGGAAGGCCCTAAAAATTGTCAAAGATCCCGGCCACCCCAGTCATAGACTGTTCTCTCTACTACCGCATGGCAAGCGATACCGGAGTGCCAAGTCTAGGACAAAAAGGCTTCTCAACAGTTTTTACCCCCAATCCATAAGACTCCTGAACAGGTAATCAAATGGTTACCCGGACTATTTACATTGTGTGGCCCCCCCAACCTCTCTCTCTTTTACACTGCTGCTACTCTCTGTTTATCTTTTTTATTTTTTTTATTTCACCTTTATTTAACCAGGTAGGCTAGTTGAGAACAAGTTCTCATTTGCAACTGCGACCTGGCCAAGATAAAGCATAGCAGTGTGAACAGACAACACAGAGTTACACATGGAGTAAACAATTAACAAGTCAATAACACAGTAGAAAAAAATGGGCAGTCTATATACAATGTGTGCAAAAGGCATGAGCAGGTAGGCGAATAATACAATTTTGCAGATTAACACTGGAGTGATAAATGATCAGATGGTCATGTACAGGTAGAGATATTGGTGTGCAAAAGAGCAGAAAAGTAAATAAATAAATTTAAAAAACAGTATAAAAACAGTATGGGAATGAGGTAGGTGAAAATGGGTGGGCTATTTACCTATAGACTATGTACAGCTGCAGCGATCGGTTAGCTGCTCGGATAGCTGATGTTTGAAGTTGGTGAGGGAGATAAAAGTCTCCAACTTCAGCGATTTTTGCAATTCGTTCCAGTCACAGGCAGCAGAGTACTGGAACGAAAGGCGGCCAAATGAGGTGTTGGCTTTAGGGATGATCAGTGAGATACACCTGCTGGAGCGCGTGCTACGGATGGGTGTTGCCATCGTGACCAGTGAACTGAGATAAGGCGGAGCTTTACCTAGCATGGACTTGTAGATGACCTGGAGCCAGTGGGTCTGGCGACGAATATGTAGTGAGGGCCAGCCGACTAGAGCATACAAGTCGCAGTGGTGGGTGGTATAAGGTGCTTTAGTGACAAAACGGATGGCACTGTGATAGACTGCATCCAGTTTGCTGAGTAGAGTGTTGGAAGCCATTTTGTAGATGACATCGCCGAAGTCGAGGATCGGTAGGATAGTCAGTTTTACTAGGGTAAGCTTGGCAGCGTGAGTGAAGGAGGCTTTGTTGCGGAATAGAAAGCCGACTCTTGATTTAATTTTTCGATTGGAGATGTTTGATGTGAGTCTGGAAGGAGAGTTTGCAGTCTAGCCAGACACCTAGGTACTTATAGATGTCCACATATTCAAGGTCGGAACCATCCAGGGTGCTGATGCTAGTCGGGCATGCGGGTGCAGGCAGCGATCGGTTGAAAAGCATGCATTTGGTTTTACTCGCGTTTAAGAGCAGTTGGAGGCCACGGAAGGAGTGCTGTATGGCATTGAAGCTCGTTTGGAGGTTAGATAGCACAGTGTCCAATGACGGGCCGAAAGTATATAGAATGGTGTCGTCTGCGTAGAGGTGGATCAGGGAATCGCCCGCAGCAAGAGCAACATCATTGATATATACAGAGAAAAGAGACGGCCCGAGAATTGAATCCTGTGGCACCCCCATAGAGACTGCCAGAGGACCGGACAGCATGCCCTCCGATTTGACACACTGAACTCTGTCTGCAAAGTAATTGGTGAACCAGGCAAGGCAGTCATCCGAAAAACCGAGGCTGTTGAGTCTGCCGATAAGAATATGGTGATTGACAGAGTCGAATGCCTTGGCGAGGTCGATGAAGACGGCTGCACAGTACTGTCTTTTATCGATGGCGGTTATGATATCGTTTAGTACCTTGAGTGTGGCTGAGGTGCACCCGTGACCGGCTCGGAAACCAGATTGCACAGCGGAGAAGGTACGGTGGGATTCGAGATGGTCAGTGACCTGTTTGTTGACTTGGCTTTCGAAGACCTTAATATATATAATATAATAATATATGCCATTTAGCAGACGCTTTTATCCAAAACGACTTACAGTCATGTGTGCATACATTCTACGTATGGGTGGTCCCGGGAATCGAACCCACTACCCTGGCGTTACAAGCGCCATGCTCTACCAACTGTGCTACAGAAGGACCACCTTAAATAGGTAGGGCAGGATGGATATAGGTCTATAACAGTTTGGGTCCAGGGTGTCTCCCCCTTTGAAGAGGGGGATGACTGCGGCAGCTTTCCAATCCTTGGGGATCTCGGACGATATGAAAGAGAGGTTGAACAGGCTGGTAATAGGGGTTGCGACAATGGCGGCAGATAGTTTCAGAAATAAAGGGTCCAGATTGTCAAGCCCAGCTGATTTGTACGGGTCCAGGTTTTGCAGCTCTTTCAGAACATCTGCTATCTGGATTTGGGTAAAGGAGAACCTGGAGAGGCTTGGGTGAGGAGCTGCGGGGGGGGCGGAGCTGTTGGCCGAGGTTGGAGTAGCCAGGCGGAAGGCATGGCCAGCCGTTGAGAAGTGCTTATTGAAGTTTTCGATAATCATGGATTTATCGGTGGAGACCGTGTTTCCTAGCCTCAGTGCAGTGGGCAGCAGGGAGGAGGTGCTCTTGTTCTCCATGGACTTCACAGTGTCCCAAAACTTTTTGGAGTTGGAGCTACAGGATGCAAACTTCTGCCTGAAGAAGCTGGCCATAGCTTTCCTGACTGACTGCGTGTATTGGTTCCTGACTTCCCTGAACAGTTGCATATCACGGGGGCTATTCGATGCTATTGCAGTCCGCCACAGGATGTTTTTGTGCTGGTCGAGGGCAGTCAGGTCTGGAGTGAACCAAGGGCTGTATCTGTTCTTGGTTCTGCATTTTTTGAACGGAGCATGCTTATCTAAAATGGTGAGGAAGTTACTTTTAAAGAATGACCATGCATCCTCAACTGACGGGATGAGGTCAATGTCCTTCCAGGATACCCGGGCCAGGTCGATTAGAAAGGCCTGCTCACAGAAGTGTTTTAGGGAGCGTTTGACAGTGATGAGGGGTGGTCGTTTGACTGCGGCTCCGTGGCGGATACAGACAATGAGGCAGTGATCGCTGAGATCCTGGTTGAAGACAGCGGAGGTATATTTGGAGGGCCAGTTGGTCAGGATGATGTCTATGAGGGTGCCCTTGTTTACAGAGTTAGGGTTGTACCTGGTGGGTTCCTTGATGATTTGAGTGAGATTGAGGGCATCTAGCTTAGATTGTAGGACTGCCGGGGTGTTAAGCATATCCCAGTTTAGGTCACCTAACAGAACAAACTCTGAAGCTAGATGGGGGGCGATCAATTCACAAATGGTGTCCAGGGCACAGCTGGGAGCTGAGGGTGGTCGGATGCAGGCGGCAACAGTGAGAGACTTGTTTCTGGAGAGAGTAATTTTCAAAATTAGTAGTTCAAACTGTTTGGGTATGGACCTGGAAAGTATGACATTACTTTGCAGGCTATCTCTGCAGTAGACTGCGACTCCGCCCCCTTTGGCAGTTCTATCTTGACGGAAGATGTTATAGTTGGGTATGGAAATCTCTGAATTTTTGGTGGCCTTCCTGAGCCAGGATTCAGACACGGCAAGGACATCAGGGTTAGCAGAGTGTGCTAAAGCAGTGAGTAAAACAAACTTAGGGAGGAGGCCTGACATGCATAAAACCAAGGCTTTTTCGATCACAGAAGTCAACAAATGAGGGTACCTGGGGACATGCAGGGCCTGGGTTTACCTCCACATCACCCGCGGAACAGAGAAGGAGTAGTATGAGGGTGCGGCTAAAGGCTATCAAAACTGGACGCCTAGAGCGTTGGGGGCAGAGGATAAGAGGAGCAGGTTTCTGGGCATGGTAGAATATATTCAGGGCATAATGCGCAGACAGGGGTATGGTGGGGTGCGGGTACAGCGGAGGTTAGCCCAGGCACTGGGTGATGATGAGAGAGGTTGTATCTCTGGACATGCTGGTTGTAATGGGTGAGGTCACCGCATGTGTGGGAGGTGGGACAAAGGAATGAGGTAGGTGAAAATGGGTGGGCTATTTACCTATAGACTAGCTAAAAACAGTAGGCGAGGCTAATCAGCTAGCACAACAAACAGCAGGTAAAATGGCGTTGACTAGGCAACTGGGCCGACAGATAAACAAACAAGCAGAATGGAGTACCGTGATTAATGGACAGTCCAGCGTGCGTCAGCTATGTAGCCAAGAGATCAGTGTCCAGGGGGCAGCGGTGGATGGGCAGGGAAGCTGGGCTGGCGAGTGTTATCCAGGTTTTAAAAAACTAACAATGACTAAATAGCTTGTAGCTAGTTAGCTGGTTAGCGTCTGGAGGTTCTTGAGTGTGTCATAAAAATAAAATAAAAATTAAAAGTAATAGCGATTCCGTATCACAGTGGGTGAGGCAGGTTTCCGGAAGGTATAAACAAAATAAAAATCAAAAAGAGATAAAGTAAATGGGTTCAGAGTGTTTGGGATGCGGTGATTCAGATGGTTAGCAGGCCTGTGCTAACAAGCTAACAGTTCGTAGGCCCGGGCTAGACAAGCTAGCCGTTAGCAGGCCTGAATTAGCAAGCAGGGAGAGAGAGTTAACCTTTGGGGGACGTCGCAATGGGGTGAGTCTGTTTATTCCTCTTCATGCGGTGACATCGACAGACCGGTCGTGGGCCCGGGTAATTGTAGCCCAGGAGTATGCTACAGGTGCTCTAGTACGCTAGGTGAGCTGGAGACACAGCGGTTCAGAAAGCTCGCGGGCCTTGGCCAGCAGATGGATCTTTGGCGATGTCGCAACGAAAAAGCCTGTTGAAACCACCTTGGACGATTATGTCGGCGGACCAGTCGTGATGGATCGGCGGGTCTCCATGTCGGCAGTAAAGGGTCCAGGCCAATTGGCAAAAGAGGTATTGTTGGACCTCTTCGGCTAGTCGGGAGATGGGCTTAGGTCGAGGCTAGCTCAAGGCTAACTGGTGCTTGCTTTGGGACAGAGACGTTAGCCAGGAGTAGCCACTCGGATTGCAGCTAGCTAGTTGCGATGATCCGGTGTAAAGGTTCAGAGCTTGCGGTAGGAATCCGGAGATGTGGTAGAGAAAAAGCAGTCTGATATGCTCTGGGTTGATGTCGCGCTGGTGTCCTAGTTAGCTTTGAAGACCGCTAGCAGTGGCTAACTGAGTACTAGCTAGTAGCTAGTTAGCTGGCTAGCTTCTGATGGGGGTTCCGGTTCTAAAGTAAAGTATAGAAAAAGCAGATCCGTACCACATTGGGTGATGCGGGTTGCAGGAGAGTATATTCAGCTCTAGTTGGAAAGTGAGATTAAAATATGTACGAAATATATACAGAAAAAAAAACAGAGGAAAACTATATTTACTCTAGACAGGACGGGACAAGACAAAACACACGTCCGACTGCTACGCCATCTTGGAATGACCAGCACAGTCACTTTAACTATACACTCATGTACATACTACCTTAATTGGCCCGACCAACCAGTGCCCCCGCACATTGGCTAACTGGGCTACCTGCATTGTGTTCCATCACCAGCCAACCCCTCTTTTTACACTTCTGCTACTCTCTGTTCATCATATATGCATAGTCACTTTAACGATACCTACATGTACATACTACCTCAATAACCCTGACTAACAGGTGTCGGTATATAGCCTTGCTACTCTTTTTTCAAATGTCATTTTACTGCTGTTTTATTTCTTTACTTACCTACACACACACACACACACACACACACACACACACACACACACACACACACACACACACACACACACACACACACACACACACACACACACACAGCTTTTTTTCTCGCACCATTGGTTGGAGCCTGTAAGTAAGCATTTCACTGTAAGGTTTACACCTGTTGTATTCGGCGCACGTGACAAATAAACTTTGATTTGGTTGATTTGATTTGAGCCAGACCAGAGCTACTCAGATGCATCAAACCAATTATTAACAGTGGCAGTATAATCAAACACATAATCTCATTTCACAAGTTATGTAATAACAACATCTATGCATGGTGCCAAAAACCTTGTTGAAGTGTTTTTTCAGACATTCTTGCCTGTGTCTTCTGAATGCTCTGTGCATACTGCTTATCTCAGCACCCACTCCAGCTGACGTGTGTTGTAATGACATTACAATGTGTTCCAAATGGGTCCCTCTTCCCTTTATAGTGCACTACTTTGACATGGGCTCATGCCATTTGAGATGCACTCACTGAGTCATTCCACAGGCCCACCACAACCCCTCCACTCCACTCAGCTCCACCACACAGTAGCCAGAGAATGGTAACTGTTTATGGTGAGGAACACATGATACTCAGTTTATCTATGCAAGTTATTTAGCAGCTTTCAATAGTGAGGGATGTTGGTTGGGATTCTGTTGGCATACTGCTGACTGGTAGGGCTTTTACCGCATGGCAAGCGGTACCGGAGTGCCAAGTCTAGGACAAAAAGGCTTCTCAACATGATTCTGTTTGAGTTCTTGTGAAATGTCTAAATGTCTTTGTGCTAAAAACATATATATTGTTTTACCCCTTTTTCTCCCCAATTGGTTACAGTCTTGTCCCATCGCTGCAACTCCCCTACGGACTTGGGAGGGGCGAAAGTCAAGAACCATGCGTCCCCCGAAACACGACCCTGCCAAGCCGCACTGCTTCTTGATGCAGGTGCCCGGCCCGCCACAAGGAGTCACTATAGCACGATGGGACAAGGAATGGCCAGCCAAACCATCCCCTAACCCGGACGACGCTGGGCCAATAGTGCGCCGCCTCATGGGTCTCCCAGTCACGGCCTGCTGTAACACACCCTGGGATCGAAACCGGGTCTGTTGTGACTCCTCAAGCACTGCGATGCAGTGCCTTAGACCGCTGCGCCACTCGGGAGGCCCCCTTGGTTTCTTTTCTAATTGAAATTATAACTTACACGGAAGCAGCCTTTAATGCATCAATATTTCACATAGCATCCCCCTATTCTTTACCTTTATTATATAGGCCAGGCGGTATGACAGGTATTAACGTACTTGGATTTCCCCCTAACTCAACAAAGACACACTTGTTTTCAGCGCTGTCTCTGATGAGGACATCAAGTACTGACCTCTGACCTTTCAGAGCCCTAATGGTGTCCATTTAGTGCCATCTGACAGCCCTGACCCGGCAGTGTCCGGGAGACGCATTGATTTCAGTTAGGAAGCTGTGGAAACTTAGTTTCCGTCTGGCTCAGATTCAGATGACGGCAGAGGGATGGAGGATGGAGGGGAATTGGCTGCAGTTACAATGGTAGTAGCCATGCCCAGATATCTCAGTACAGCATTAAGCCTTGACCAGGCACCCTCTCACACAATCAGGCCCTTACATTGTGGAGGTATTGGCATACACCTTCCCATCCTGTGCTTAGCGTGCCCCAGAGTTAGGGATACGCGCACGTCGCATTTATGACAGGAAGTTTAGACTCACCACCCGAGGGGAATCTAGTCCAATTTAGAAATGAAAATGTTTGCTGACTCATTATAACATTACAAAATTGTTTGGGATTTAACTTTGTACACACATATACAGTACACACTCACACCAATTTGCTTCAGCTCTTCAAGATCATACAGATTGATGTTTGTTTGTTTGTGTACCTGCCTGTCCTGCCTGTCTGCCTCAGCCAGACAACACTGACATTTATTGGGTTTAACTGACTGTGGACCGACCAAGACTAATTACATAATGAGTTTATTAGAGGTAATTATGTTGAATCAAATATTCAGTATTACGTTGCGTCCCCTTTCATCCAGTAAGGAACAAGGAGGTCTTTTCAGGATATGGCTCTGCTCTCCAGCTTACCAGATGTCTGGAGTGTGTAATCGCTCCATTTTAAAACTCTTTTAGCTCTGGAGCCAAAGACGACATGTCTTTTTTTTCACACTGGGAGTTATTTGGGAGTTATCAGGAAGACCAGCTCTTTCACACATTGATATATGCAGTAATAGTAGGATTCCATTAAGGCTGTGAAGGTTGTCTGCTGACTCCTGGCTCTAACTCTTGTCCATCGACTCCTGTTCCTTAGACTCTGTACTCTGCTGTAACAACGGTGACATTATTCAGTTCGACAGTCAGAAAAAAACAAGCTTAAACGCTCATCCAACGCTCATCAGCTTTGTGAAACCTCCACCATGTTGTGTGTGTGTGAACCATTTTAAACCTCCATCACAATGCAGGTTTAAATGGTTCAACCGTATAATGACATGTGCAGGAATGTGCAGAGCCTTGTCCAGACCCCAGCTTAGTCCTACCATAGTACCCATATCATTAGAACTGCTTCCCAAAGGGCACCGTATAGTCACTACTTTTGACCAGAGCTTTATGGAACCTTGTCATTAGTAGTGCACTATATAGGGAATAGGGTGTCATTTGCTATGCATCATTTAGCTGTCAAAGTCACATTCCTATGGGATTTAGAGTATTCCTACCAGCTTCTGTTTTAGCACCACTAGAAAACAGAGAGTTTGGTGGGGGTGAATTAAGTGCATCCTCTGTGTAACAGAACGCACACATCTTTCAAAACAGCCAAAGGAGTAAGAGGTCTGAGTATTCAATCAGGTGAACACATTGTTTTGTGCTACACACTACGATCTAGGATTTTTTTTAAATGAATGCATGAATGAATGAACTAATTGATTATAACAGGCCGTGGTCTTCCCTACCCTGACATTATCATACAGCCGAATACAGACAAGCCCACGTGCCTCAGAGCCACTGTAAATCCTATCTTTGCTTTCAGTTACCCAGTGAGTTCCTGAACCTGATAGGCATGTTAAAGAAGGGCTCCCAAGTGGCGCAACGGTCTAAGGCACTGCATTTCAGTGCTAAAGGTATAACTACAGACCTTGATTTGAGTCCAGGCTGAATCACAACCAGCTGTGATCTGGAGTCCCATAGGGCGGTGCACAATTCACCCAGCGTCGTAAGGGTTTGGTTGGGGTAGGCCGTCATTGTAAATACATATTTGTTCCTAACTGACTTGCCTAGTTAAATAAATGTTACATTTTTAAAAAGCCATACCAACCCACAGCTGTATTGGTATGGGAAGAGACAGGCCTGGTTAGTGGGTATAGCTGCCACCCACAGACAGCAGACTTCCTGGTAAACCACTTGACAACAACATGGCTCTGGTTTCTAACTCCATCAGTCTGGCTCAGATAATATTTCCCCAATTTATAAAATCCTCAGGTTGTCATAGAGGTTGTCAGCAAATTCCCCTCAGTTTAGACGCTTTTCCTTCCCTCCCAGTATATTCAATCAGAAATATTGATGTAATCTGTGTTTGTTCTGATTGTAATAAAACCAATAAATAAATGTAAATCTCAAAGCTACACTCTTAAAGCATATAGGATGTATCCTACAAGCACTAGAAATAACTATACAATGTCCTACTATCATGCATCCCATTCCCAATACTCAAGCAGTAGACACACAGCACCATTGCCTTGCAGCCCAAACTTGATGTTTCGATGTTCTCATTGTTGCTCCTGCAGGGCTACCATTAGGAAAAGACGTTTCCTCACCGAGCATGACCTCTGACCTGGGCTAATCTTTCATGGACAGACAGATCAGGGAACGCTCAAGGCTCAGTGCAAACCTGAACAGTCACATGCTGCTGGACTGGACATACACCCACAATGGCCACTGGAGCCATAGTCTCTCACAAATCATCTCTGCTACAAACCTGGGTTCAAATCCTTTTAGCATTGGCTGTAGCCTGGATGGAGTGCCAGATGGGTGGGGTATGCACTTTTGAGAATATTCCATTGGTTCTATTTTGCCAGGTAAGCTCAATCAACCACAGATAAAGTATTTGAAATGATTTCAACTAGTATTTGAACACAGGTCGTCTCTTCTCATCTGGGACATTGAAGGATGGGGGGACAACATGGCTGAACTAAATCAGGAACAATCAAACAGCGAGAAGGAAGGAAGCTAAAGCAGAGCCATGCCGTTATTCATACCTTACTGTGTACTGTAATTACAGCTCAACTGACCTCCTGTGGTTATACACCAAACACACACACCATGCTAAACCTAACCCTATTCGAACCAGCTGGGGCTAGAATACTGTTGCATTTACATTTTAAATAATGGACTTCCTTCATGTCAGTGGTATAATCACCTTGTGGTTCATATTATCTAACATCCAATACTGCAGCAAGCAGCAAATAATCGCCACAGGCTGCAGAGGGTGAACCCACTCTCCTTTTCTCTGACAATCTGATGAAAATCTCCTATGGCTCTGCCATGCCCCAGATCATGTACTCTAGAAAACAAGGAAAGGATTAGAGTGAGTTTAAGCAGGGGAACCTTCAGGTGTTTTAGGACTGTTCCTCAGGTGGGCTCAGCCTGTGCGTTCCAGCCCAGTAAGTCCCCACCTAAGTGGGGTTCTTAACATGCACTGAAGGGAGATATTATCAGTCACATACTGCTCTGGTTCGAACTGTGCTTTTTTTATCTTTTCAATGTTTTATTGTTGTTTTTAATGACTGTGTGCGCGGTTTGGTCTGTAACAAGCCTCTGATATGGGCAGAGTTGGATCAAAAGCCATGAAACAAAATCAAAATTCAGGTCTATTTATGCCAAGGAAAACATGTTTTGAAAGATCTTCTTTGTCAAGTTGGGGGGTAGTGGATAGGTCAGGATTGTTTTAGTGTTGTTGCTGTGTTTAGTAATGTGTCAGTTTGTAGATGCCCCAACACACTCACAGTCGCACTTTCGCGCGCACGCACACACACACACACACACACACACACACACACACACACACACACACACACACACACACACACACACACACACACACACACACACACACACACACACACACACACACACAC
Source organism: Oncorhynchus keta (assembly GCF_023373465.1). Lineage (NCBI taxonomy): Eukaryota > Metazoa > Chordata > Actinopteri > Salmoniformes > Salmonidae > Oncorhynchus > Oncorhynchus keta. The sequence goes on from NW_026290913.1 coordinate 1,212,816, forward strand.
ACACACACACACACACACTTGATTTGATCTGTGTTGCTCCCGACCCTCTGCTGCTCTGTCACACTGACATGTTTAACAAATAGTGTCTGGGCTGGGGGCAGGACATACTATTATGTCAGGGTGGGGGACATCAAGATGTTGTCTATCTCGAGAAGCTATGATATAGTAAATTATGTTCAAGAAGTGTCAAGGTGGGGGCATCAAGATGTTGCATAGCTCAAGAAGCTATGATATAGTAAATCATGTTCAGGAAGTGTCAAGGTGGGGGCATCAAGATGTTGTCTATCTCAAGAAGCTATGATATAGTAAATCATGTTCAGGAAGTGTCAAGGTGGGGGCATCAAGATGTTGCCTAGCTCAAGAAGCTATGATATAGTAAATCATGTTCAGGAAGTGTCAAGGTGGGGGCATCAAGATGTTGTCTATCTCAAGAAGCTATGATATAGTAAATCATGTTCAGGAAGTGTCAAGGTGGGGGCATCAAGATGCTCAAGAAGCTATGATTGTAAATCCAGGAAGTGTAGCTCAAGATGTTGCCTAGCTCAAGAAGCTATGATTTAGTAAATCATGTTCAGGAAGTGTCAAGGTGGGGGCATCAAGATGTTGCCTAGCTCAAGAAGCTATGATATAGTAAATCATGTTCAGGAAGTGTCAAGGTGGGGGCATCAAGATGTTGTCTATCTCAAGAAGCTATGATATAGTAAATCATGTTCAGGAAGTGTCAAGGTGGGGGCATCAAGATGTTGCCTAGCTCAAGAAGCTATGATTTAGGAAATCATGTTCAGGATGTGACAACCTAAATCATATTAGGTTAGTGTCTTCAGAATTCACATACTGACTTCATATTACTTTAATGTTCTAGCCAGTTCACATCTATGTTCATATTCAATGATTGTGTGATGAGAAATACATAGAGATGAGAATTAATTGTACATGTAAATGAGACTATCATCTTTACATTTTATTTTTTCCCAATGGATCTCCATACAGGCAAACATCAAGCCTGGCTGCTGCAGGATGTTCAGAGGAGGGGGTGGATGGGGTCTTTCTCCTCATTCACCAACCAAAGCAACAAAAGGTGCCTCTGTAAATATTTCAGCTGGTTTGACACCTTGGTCGTGTTCCACAGCAGGCAGTCTGTTGCCTCTCAGAGAGACCCATTGTGTTCAGTGAGGGTGGTGAGGAAAGGCCTGCTTTGTGCCGTGTGCTGCCCTGATAACTCTGTGTGTGTGTGTGTGTGTGTGTGTGTGTGTGTGTGTGTGTGTGTGTGTGTGTGTGTGTGTGTGTGTGTGTGTGTGTGTGTGTGTGTGTGTGTGTGTGTGTGTGTGTGTGTGTGTGTGTGTGTGTGTGTGTGTGTGTGTGTGTGTGTGTGTGTGTGTGTGTGTGTGTGTGTGTGTGTGTGCCCTTTAAGGAGGCAGCAGTGCTTGCATGCGTACAGCAGCGGACTGGCTAGGTTTGCGTCCCAAGAAATAGTGCACTATGTAGGGAATAGGATATAATTTGTGACAAAGACTGGAGGATTAAAGCCCTGGTTGGTTCCCTGTCCTGTGTCTAACTGGCTGCCATGCATGCTCCAACGCCTTGGCACAGGGGACACAGTGTGCCACAGTTGGCCTGTTCACTATCTCTGTTCCCCAGGCTACTTAAGTCAGCCATGTCCCTTAATACCATCACACCACCATCAGTGGTGTGGGTCTTCAGGGAGGTTTCCAATAAGAGTAATGTCTTCCCTCACGTCCGTCGCGCCGCCCGCGACCATTCAACAATTTAGTAGTCTTAATTAAAGGATCTGCTCCTGATTTTATGACAGCCCCCCCCTTCTGTTGCTACCTCTCCAATCTAATTATACTGATATACCTCATTAGCATGAGCTGGCCATTGTTCAGCTCATTTGCATATTATATTTGATAATTGAATGAGGAGACTGGTGATTAAATTAGAGGGAATGACAGATGATTCAGCTCCTGGTCCGTAAGGAAAAATTAACAGAATGACCAAGCTGGGAATTAGAGCTAGTTAATTCTCATGCATATTCATTTTGTTCCCCGGGTGGTTGCACTCTTGCTAATTTGAAATAGGCTCTGCACTGCTGTGAAGTTGTGAGTCTGCTCTTTACACGCCACTGCAGATCACAAGCTGCTGTGTTGTGTTCCTCCTGCTTGGCATGCTCTTCAGACCCTGTCACAGATATACATCTGTCTAAAATGGCACCCTATTCCCAATATAGTGCAGGACCTATAGGGCTCTGGTCATAAGTAGTGCACAATAAAGGAATGAGGGTGCCATTTTGGACACACAGAGAGAGCTGTGAAGGCTATGTCAGATGAAAGATAACACTTGGTGAATTGAAACATGTTTTGAAAGTGTAGCTTCATCACTGAGGCAACACGATAACAGGATGAATGATAAAACAGATTGGAGCAGTGTTGGGACATTCATTTCTGACCACTTCTAGTGTAAACACAGACTACTCCTAGCTGGAGTCTGTTACATCTACAACTGTTGCTGCTGCCATGGCTTTATTGATGCCTGGCTGGTCTAGAAAACACAAATACAAATGTTTTTTTTATCAAATATGTTTGTTTGTTTTTTTAAGTAAAACATGGTTTTAAGTGTCTATTTTCATGATAATTACATTTCCACATTCCAATTATACAAATGTTCAAATTCTGCAAATTAGCATTTTAATTGTTAAGAGCCATGTTGAGAAAAATATTTAATTTTTACACAAAGTTTGAAAGCGTCCCTCTTATGTTATTAATCCTAAAGACATGTCCTCCTGGACAATGTAGAACAAGGCTCCCTGGAATGTTTCCACGCTGGATCCAGGTTCCAAGGCGTCCATACAGGCAGGATAAATGTTTAGAGGGGATATTTGGAGCAGCTTTAGCCTTTCACATGGTAATGTAAGCACTGGCGGCAGAAGAAAGCTGTCCTGACCCGGGGGGCACGCCATGACACAGCCCCCTGATTCACCGCCCCCAGCCCGGAGCTTTGTTTATGTGTGTGCACAAGAAATAATGCAGAGCATAAAACAGGAGAACTTTGAAGGGGACCCACTACCCTGGATGATAAATGTTGCCTGCTCTAAGGGTATAAATAATCCATCTAATAGTACAAAAGTCATTTCAGGAGTGACTTATACATCGTCATTTGTACAATAACATTGGGGCATGTTTCCGCTCTCTCTACTGGGAACCTATCAGACTAGGGGTTGAATCATCCTCATGGCGTTCCACACTTCTAACTTCTGAAGACAACCGTTTGTAGTGAAGAGATACTGGTTTTATTTATGTTTTTTTTAGATATTTAAAATAAAATGCTTAATTTGCTACCATTTTTATTAACTCCATTAGGCTACTGTAGATCAGTTGGTTATTTTATCATCATTATAGGTAAGCAGAGTTACACCAGCAGGCATAGCTTTTATGTCTTTGTGTTTCTGTTGGCCAAACTGATAGTTATTATTTTTTAAGATGGTTGTAACGTAATGCAATAATCTCTCCAGCATTATGAAAGTGGTGGAGAATTCAAAAATCAGACATTTGCTATAGCCTAGATGTTTAAAATAAACACTTAAATATATTTACCTTTAGTTTTAAAAAATCAAAAAGATTTTATGTGAGTTTGTGCTCTGTTTCTTTCAAGTTCCACTGCTGACAAACACATTTAACCAGATATGGATATTTAAATCTGTTTGTAAGATCTTGTTGTTCTTGGTTTCCCTATTCATTAACCTTGCGAAATCTGTTCTCTTCCTACCCCAGTATACATCAATGGAGAGACTGTCGTCTCATTGTCTGAACAGAGACAGTTTTAGGAGGCAGCGGAATTTACACAGCCTTAGTTTGCTCTCATCTCACTATCTGTCAGTAGGTGGTAGGAGCTGTTAAGTGATGTCCTTACATCAGTCACTTCCTCACAAGGGCTCTCTCTCTCTTGGTCTCTCTTTCCCCCCCCCCTCTCTCTCTCTCTTGGTCTCTCTTTCACTCCCCCCTCTCTCTCTCTCTTGGTCTCTCTTTCACTCCCCCCTCTCTCTCTCTCTTGGTCTCTCTTTCACTCTCTCCCTCTCTCTCTCTCTCTCGGTCTCTCTTTCACTCGCCCCCCCTCTCTCCCTCTTTCACTCCCCCCTCTCTCTCTCTCTCGCTTGGTCTCTCTCTCCCTCTTGTTCTCTCTCTCGCTCATGGTCTCTTTCTCGCTCTCTCTCTCTCTCTTGGTCTCTTTCTCTTGGTTTCTCTCTCTTGGTCTCTCTCTCTTCTTTCTTCATCTCTCTGATCTCTCAGATACAGCCTCGGCTCTTATCAGTAACTTGACCGTACCCACTTCCAGACTTCCAGCTAACGCAAATGTTTGCAGAGAAGATGGAGATCTGTTCTGTTGTTGTGTGTTTAGGGGGGGTTGAGATGAGACTCTGAGATTTGTGGAGCGGTAAGACACACTCACACACATGCATGCACGCACGCACACACACACACACACACACACACTCAAGTCTCAAAGTTAAGGATGGCCAAGGTGTATAGACTAGCAAGGTAACAGGAACTGTAGCAATGTGTGTGTACTGATATATCTTTCCCTCTCTCACTCACTGAGTGCTTATGTAAGGAGAGAGTACAGTGTATACCAGCTAAGCCCCCTGAGTAATTAGTGTTGTGTTCTCCATTAGGTACCCTGACTTCTGTAGCAAGAACATTTGTGACTCACCCCCTGGATTCATCCTTATGTAGCAAAATGTGAAATTGTGTTGTTTTTTTACATTGGATAAGAGTAGAGACTCAGAGCTACAAAACTGTATATCATACACTGCATTTGAGGAACAATGGAAAAGTAATTCTGCTTTGAAAGTTGATCAACTTGTAAACTCACTTAGAAAATGGCCTTTGAATGTTTTGGTATCTAGTGAAGGGCTCTTTGTCTACACCCATTCAGCATCGTTCACACCCTCTTAAGCTTTAGCCCCACCCATCTTGTTTCGCTCTCGGAGTGCACACTTGACGCTCTGGCCGATGATTTGTTTACCTCTGTTTAACATGAAAACAGCCTAACTAGCTCTGCTGGCAACAATTTCATTATGATTTTTTTGCAGACGTTTACTGACACCGTCCGGATTCAACGGGTGTTGTACACACGTCGCGTAACATTAGCTAACGAACCAGTCAGCTAACGTTAGCTAGTTAAACAACAATGAACAACATTAGACATTAACTAGAAAAGCAAATAGCTCTAGGAAATGAATAATAACGTCCGCTAGGGAGCCAGCCAGCTAACGTTAGCTAGCTAGATAACAGTACACTTTAGCTTAAGACATATAACTAGCTAGCTAGGTAAACAATGAACCTAGCTAGGTAAACAACATTTAAGATCACACATGTCACGTAACATTAGATAAAAAGCCAGACAGCTAACATTAGCTAGTCAAACAACAATGAACAAAGTGGCAAAAATGCCACAGTGCTGAGAGCCAACCATTTAGGTAGCTAACATTAGGCTGTAACTAGAAAAGCAAACAGCTGGGAAACAAATAATAACATCAGCTAGGGTTCCAGCCAGCTAACGTTAGCTAGGTAGCTAACAGTACACTTTAGCTTGAAATGAAACCACTTTCTGTCAAAATTAGAAACGTGTAATATCTGAAAATGTAGCTAGCTAACGCTAGACTATTTTTTATGTTCAAAACAGCTCTCCTGTGAAATCGTGACTTGCGACGTACGCCTAGTTTCCTGAATCAGGTCATATTTAGGTAGTTCTGTGTTACCTGAGTTCATGTTTAGGTAGGCCTATTTCACATTTAACTTGTCATCCGTTATTCTTTCCTTTAATTGTTTTTGTTCTGCTCCTCCGTACTGTCCGTTCTTTTTCACTTTCTTTGCTTTTCAATTTACTTGTAAAGCTAATCCAAATGTACATCTTCAGTGTGACGTCCTTAACCTCACGGTTCACAGTCATTGTAACATTAGAGATTTAAAAACCAACTGCCCGACTAAAGGTCCACTGTTGACCGTCTTGAACTACCTAGTCTTGGGCTGTGTTTGTGTTTCACAAAGTTAAGTTTACGTATCCTTTGTTTTCCCAGAATAACTTCTTTAAGACTTCTGTAATGGGATGCTGTAAAAGCGCAGCAGCCCTGTCTGAGAGAAACACCCACCAGTTGTACTTCAGAAAGGGCAGATCTGTCAGGGCTAGGTCGCTTTTTACGGTGTCTCCCTGTAATTGAGGGCTGATTCATCGGTTCAAACGCTTGTCATTACTTTTATTATGTTGAGGGTCTGGGTCTGGGTAGTTAGATACCTCTGTGAATGAGGTAGGATCCAGTTCAGTGCCAAAGGCCTGTGGGTGAGGAGGAACAATGTGAGCAAAGTCATTTTTCTCCCCCGGCTGTATAGTTACTGGACTGGGGGGAAGCAGCTTTGAAAGGGCCACAGTTTTTGACACAACCTACTGGCCCTGGCACTGGCTGGCGAGTCTTGTTTTATGTCTTCTCTGCAGGGCACACACATGCACACAACTTACATACACAAACACACACACACACTTGAAGAAGGATAATTTGTTTGGCTGTTTGATGCTCCTCTAGACACAGGCTGGTAGAGAATTATATGTGATGGCTCAGTGATTAGTGGTTGTGGTGGTACGGCTACAGTAGTGTGCATTTGGTTCCAGGCTCTTGCTTTAACACAGACATCAGTTGTCCTAAAGTCCCGCTAACTTCTGAATGCTTACATTATGAGACTGTCTGCCTGTATGCGGTCCCATGGTCCTTCAGGGAAGATGGTTATTCGGTATTGCTTTATGGATTATTACGTTACAGGTATATGTCCTGCTGAAAGATTCATTTCCCTGGGATTTCATTTTGGATTTATGAAACGCCTCTGTTGCCAGGTTCTCTTTAAGCATCTTGGCAGAGAAGATAATCATTGATTCACTGTGAAGCTTTGTGGTGCTCTCTCAAAAACAACCAAACGCTACTGTGAGGATAACCAGATCACACATGCAGAGAGAGAGAGAGAGAGAGAGAGAGAGAGAGAGAGAGAGAGAGAGAGAGAGAGAGAGAGAGAGAGAGAGAGAGAGAGAGAGAGAGAGAGAGAGAGAGAGAGAATGTGGAGTTGACATTTCCAGAGTTCCATTCATAATTTTTAGAAGCAGATCTTTATCTTCTGTTGAGTTAGTGCTATCGGAAATTGGGATTTTTGTAGAAAAAATAATAACTTGATTAAACTAAGAATCAAAATAATTTCATAATTCAATTCAAAATGAATGGATAAGATACATACCATGTGAAAATACATACATTATGTGAAAACTGTGGTACAAATACCTTCATAGCTCTCTGACTTGATGATGTCAACTTCAACTTCCAGTGACATGACGTGAACTTCCCATCTATTTGTTCTAGCTTTGCCTTCAACATTTGTCTCAATTCCACCGTTGCGTGAGAGAGATAGAGATCAGTGGTGTTGTTTTAAACTTCTTCCAAAGCATCTTAAGATAGCTCTTCATTTGATACTGCACTGTCTGGAGGGAGCCTTTGAACGCTGCTGTAGAACCTAGTCCAGAAGTGCTTCACCTTTCAGATGATAAAACAGTGAATTATTGGTTTGTTTATCACGCTCTTAAACCCTAAAGTGCATTATTAAACAGAGAACACATTAAAAGGAGTATTGTTAAAAGTATTTTTTAAATCTTGTAAATCCCTGTAATTTATGTCGTCATGGTCAAGAACCTTCACCCTGGCCTTCTGGTTCCAATTTAGGCCTTGCTGTCTGGGTCTGGGTTAGTCTGTACCTGGGACTAGGATGCTGCAGTCACTACACTTTGGAAGCTAGAGAAACACACCGGAGGTCATGTCAGTAAATTGTAGCTGGGAAAAAGTAATAGTGTAGTGCCTTTTTTCCAGACACAATTTACTGATCTGACCTCCACAGAGTTTCTCTTTCTACCTTCCTTCCATACTGACCACAGCCTGCCCTGACCCCGGCCCCAGCCCCAGCCTCGAGGGAGAGACAATAACGGTTCAGACCAGCAGACTAACTGTGTCCCAAATTGCGCCCTATTGCCTGTTTAGTGCACTAAGTTTGGCCAGGGTCTATGGGGCTCTATTCAGAAGTAGTGCACTATATAGGGTGTAGGATGCCATTGGGTCGAAAACTCAGAAGAGTCACCAGACCCCTTGGCTTCTTCTGCCTTGTGTGTTGATCCTTTCCTCCTCTCCTCTTCTCCTCCTCTCCTCCTCTCATCCTCTCCTCCCCTCCTTAATCAAACAATCTGGGAAGTGATTGGATTTTAATGTCACTGGGCCCAGTCATAATGGTGTGAAGGACGGATGGAGGGGATGGTCGGCAGGGCCCTGGTGGATTGGAGCAACATGTCAGCTGCTCAACCCCACCCAGGGTTGGTTCCATTAATGGTATTGCTTCATTTCTTAAAGTGGCGGTAACACCGTGGGAGCTGGGTCACTGTGGTTGGTAGAGCCAGACCCTGCAGATTCTGCTCTGCCCAGCTGTCTTGTCCTGGACTGGGCTATTACTGTAACAATGGAGGCAGGCCATCCCATGAATACAAGGTGATTAATTCAGCAATACTATTTCAGTCAGTGGTTGTGAGATATGAGTCAGAGTTGGATTCATTTGATACCATTTAAAAACCTCTCCTGAACAGACATGAGATTGACCCCAACCCTGACATGAATAGGTGTACCAGAGCGTCAAACCTATCATTTTCTTTGATGCTTATCTTTGATGCAGTTGTTTTTTCCCTTCACTAAGTGACTCTTCCTCAATGCCTCATTGTCTCACATCAATGACAGGTAAATAAATATATCATGTATTTCACAACTAACTGCCTAATAACAGTTTGGTTCAGTGAAAAGGGATGTAGTATAGCTAACCCTTCACTGTGTTTAATAGGGAATAATTGTTGAGTGGGTGGCTTTGACCTTTATTTCTCCTCTTAATGGACGTTTGTGTGTTTTGTTTTTGCGCTAGATTTATGGTGGGTGGGGCTGGGTGATTTACGACGCTCTGACACTGTCGGCAGTGGGACCAGAGTGACTGACTGTACTCTGTGTGTGTTCCAGGTGATCCCATGCAGTCTGGCCACCAGCCCGGTGAGCTGTACACACATATGCACTGATGCACATACATGCACATAAACACACATAAATTAATACACGCATACACGCACATACATACATACATACATACATACAGACAGACAGACAGACAGACAGACAGACAGACAGACAGACAGACAGACAGACAGACAGACAGACAGACAGACAGACAGACACAGACACAATATCTCTGTTGCCTCCCCTGTGCTCTGGTGACCTGATTATTGGCTGATATAGGAGTTCAACCCTGTTCAGTTCTCTTATCTGTGCTTTCTGTAACAGCCCCCCACACAAACCAGGACATCTATAGTAGGATATAACACACACACACACACACACACACAAGGTCATCTACAGTAGGGTATAACACACACACACACACACACAAAGTCATCTACAGTAGGATATCTGACCATTCCTGGAGCAAAACATACTGTCAATTGAATATAGAGTTCAGAATATATAAATATGTCTAATGATATAGCCTATATAACTGCTGGTTGAGAAGAAAATGTGTTGGCTAGTGTGTTTTTATGTTTTTCTCATACCACACCAACTAAATATTAAAACAAGAGCTACGGAATACTTACTGTGTTATTATGCCATTGACAATTATCCCTGTGTGGCCCAGGCCTTCTCCTCCTCCTCCTCCTCCTTCTCCTCATCCTCCTTCTTCTCCTCCTCCTCCTTCTCCTCCATGCTTTTAAGGTTGACAATATCTGAATAATTACTTAATGGTGTCACTTTCCCATAAAAGCAGCATCCATTCCTCCAGATCGATAGAACACAAGTACCCAGTATTACATTGGGATGTTGACACCCACACACACAGTGCTCTTTCATTATCTGTGTAACCTAAGATGATTACATTCTTGTCACTAGAAGTTAAATTGGCCATTACCCATCTAAGATGAAATGGTCCTTAAATGTCCTATTTAAGAGACCTGACAGGAAGTGCATGGTGGGAGGAAGAAGTGCAAATACTCAGTGGTGTTCATCATTTATTTGTTGACAGATGGAGTCAAAATAACATTTAGCTGTGGACAAAAAGGAGGATCCTTCAAAAAATAAGAACAGTATTTTGACATTGTAAGCAGGAACAATAATATTATCTACTGTATGTGATGTAGCTAGTGATAGTGAAAATCCCTCTGTAAAGGGGACACATTACTTGCGTAAACTCCTCCCAGCCTTTTCGTAGTCGATAAAGGGTCAATAAGTCGTTCTCATTCTCTGCATGGATCACATCAGTGGTAACTGCCATTGCTCATCATTTAACCTGATTTTAACCCTTAGTTTTCATTGTTATTCCTCAGTATACAATGTTGCATGCTACTCTCTCCTCCCAGCCCTCTTATTTGTCTCTTTTAAAACGCCCCATAGTCTCTATATTAAATCAAGCTGTCAGAGTGATTCCCTTGAGATGTTGGACTTGCAGCTTTTCCTTCCAGGTCAGCATGGCGGCCTCTCTTCCACGCTCATGCCTTGGCATTCATCTTTTAACTGCAAATGTGTATAGGCTACTATTCAATTAAACCTTAAACGTTAAATGTATCTGTCATTATTTTTTAAACAAAAGTTATTATGGTTTTATTACTGCCCAAAATATGCATTATTAGTTTGTATTTGGCTCTTTTGGTATTACACTAATTAGCAGAAGAATGATGCCAGCCACACACCCCTTCTCGGTGTAGAACATTGGTGAGTCAGGTCTGGGCCACTGTAACCGGCCGCGCTATACAGTACTGCTCCATTCACTTCGCACGGCCGCTGGTGAGACTGGGACAACACGCTGGAATCTATCCAAACAGGACCTGCTATTCGATTTCACAAGTCCAGCCAATTAGAGTGTTGCATCACACCTTGACTTATGTCAATTGTTTGGTGTATTCAATCATTCATGATGTGGTACAATGCCCTTCAGAAGAGTCTAGTTGCACTGAGTGACCAGGTAGCAACTAAATGCCGTCTGTTATTTTTAGACCGAGAAAGTTGGCAGGCAAGCAGTCCTTATTTTCTCAAACACATTAATGAGAGGAGTCAATCAAATGTGAATTATATATATTATGCAAGTGTCCGCTGAACTAAAGTCGCAATCACAGATGCAAATGCAAAGGTAGGCTATATGACTGAATAAATGGATTGAAATCATTCGAGTAATTCTTTACTCCTCTAAAACATAACTATTCATTTTTCTGAATGGGATCAATTTATTGGTTGACAGGACTAGCTCAGAAAACGGGTTGTCATTCGGTTAGACCATATATTGTTGTAATGTTGAAATTCTGGTGTCTCTCTAGTTCGCAATTAATACATGTAATTTATTCCCTTTCTCAGTGTGTGTGTGTGTGTGTGTGTGTGTGTGTGTGTGTGTGTGTGTGTGTGTGTGTGTGTGTGTGTGTGTGTGTGTGTGTGTGTGTGTGTGTGTGTGTGTGTGTGTGTGTGCGCGCGCGCGCCTGCTCAGAACGCTCCCGGGAGCGGGTGTTAATAGTGTTTGTTGTGGTTCTGGTTTAACACAATGGATAGACACGCCCATTGAAAAGCTGATAAAAGATCAACAACAGATACTACATAGATGTTGCACCATCTTAAGTTTTTCGAACGTTCCAAACTTTGCGTGCATGACTTTTCTTGAATGTTCTGGAATTTTGTAAATCATTATTTTATATTTTCATACAGGCCATAACTGGCGCGGTTATCAGCAAGCTCAAATGGAAACGTAATAAAATAAATGTAAATATGCAATGGTCTTCTCCAGGCTGCCCTGTGCAAAGCATAAATTAAAGCGATATTCAGGTTGATGTTATAGGATTATGTGATGGCTGTCGTGTGGTATTTTTAAAAAGTCTAATAAAACATGATTTTATATGATTAAGTTTTTTTTAAATGTGGTAAGATATCAATAGATATGAGAAGTATAGGTTAAAATCCATCTGAAATTCAACCAATTCGACAGGATATCATGCAGTATTTTTGCAGTATTTTTGCAACGGTCTACTCTGAAATTCCTGCAATGAAATAGGTCAGATTGACTAAGGTTTGATAAAGTTCACATGTTTATTTGACCTATGATCTCACTTAGATTTATCGATTGTGTTTGAAACAGCCTACCAATTCCAACCAAATTACCATAGGCTTATCCTTTTCCCACACTATTTTGCCAACTCTTAATTCACAATCCAAATCAAACATTCCAGGCATTTTGAGTGTATAGGGTTGAAATGGGTTTTACCTTAAAGGGAAGAATACAACTTTGTAAATGTTATGAATCTACATTATAATAAATGTGTATCTAGGACATTTGTCTCTTGAAACTTTCCTCTCCAGGCTAGATGCACCAATATTGTTATTCCTCTGTAAATAACTTCTGGTTATCTCCGGTTATCTCTAACAGGCAGCATTGTTTCCTGCAACGTCTCTAAAACAGCTCAATTACACATCTATTATCTACCCATTGTCATTCAAACTTCCGATTTAGATACAGGTTTTTGTTTTGTGTTTTCAGTTGTTTTAATTTAATTAGGAATGCAAATGTTTATGTATGTATGTATGTATGTATGTATGTATGTATGTATGTATGTATGTATGTATGTATGTATGTATGTATGTATGTATGTATGTATGTATGTATGTATGTATGTATGTATGTATGTATGTATGTATGTATGTATGTATGTATGTATGTATGTATGGATGTATGTATGTATGTATGTATGTATGTATGTATGTATGTATGTATGTATGTATGTATGTATGTATGTATGTATGTATGTATGTATGTATGTATGTATGTATGTAGGTAGGTAGGTAGGTAGGTAGGTAGGTAGGTAGGTAGGTAGGTAGGTAGGTAGGTAGGTAGGTAGGTAGGTGTGTCCATATATAAGTATGATAATATTATTACAGTGTATAAGCCCATGTGGGCTGAGAATCATGAAGATGCATGACACTATAATGAAATCAATCAATCAATAAATCGTAGGCCTAGCCAATAGTTGAGTTGAATTAGGATAGTGATGTTTAATACATATTAAATTAAATATACAAGATATAGTTCCATTCATGAGTCTATTTTGATCCTGTGAAAGTATTGTCAGACATTAAAATAATAAGTTAGACCCACTTTTAAACGGAATTTATAGCCAACTACAAATGGGATAATTAATAATAGTCTATACATTTCGTCTTAGTCTACTGTATTTTTTTAATTAATTGTTCCTATTATCTCAAATTATTTGATGAGTGCTAACTAATTGTGCCCAGGTAGCATAGTCTTTGAAAATAATAAGTTAGCCCCACTTTTAAACGGAATTTATAGCCAACTACAAATGGGATAATTAATAATAGTCTATACATTTCGTCTTAGTCTACTGTATTTTTTTTGTTAATTGTTCCTATTATCTCAAATTATTTGATGAGTGCTAACTAATTGTGTCCAGGTAGCCTAGTCTTTACGTAGCCCGGTTAAAAACAAGCAAAGGTACTTGGTCTGAGATGTCATTACTGAGACGTCTGACCCGTGCGTAATAACGCAATTGACTGAGTGGAATGAAAATAAACTGTGGCCAGATTAGGGTGGGTTTACGAGCTGGTCTCTCCCCTAAAACTAGCTCTTTCCAAAGAGAGCACTGGGTTTGTTGTGGCTTCATTCAATGTATCGTTTGCAGGTGATGCCAGGCGCAGATAAGAAGCCGCCGATCCTTGTTGGCTGTCTAGACTTGTGATTTAACCAGTGAAACTGGATTGATCACAACAAAAATTCGCCCCTAGAAAGTAAATGACCAGAAGCCAATCCAACTTAATTCCAATCTCCCAGCCTCAGAAAAACGGTTATGTTAAGCATTAGGTAGGCTGCGCAAACCCTCAAATTGAGGGTGTCTTATTTACTTTAAAAATATATAATAATATTATTGTTCATTCCACATGCAAATTTTAAGCTCCAATGTTTTTTAAAGTGAAAATGATGAAATAGCCTGAGTAAAAATAACATATTAACATGATTATAAATATTTCCCCCAAATCAATAGGCCTATCAGATTAGCCTGATAATAGTCATAACATTCAACATTTATATGCAAATGATTTCATCAATGGACCCTCAGTATTCGATCATTGACGTTTTCATCCATCATTTTGTATCGTAATTTTAATAGGCCTCTTTTTGCAGTGGTTTAAAGCCTAATGCAGGGATAAATAGGGAACTTATTCACCTTGTTAGCACAATTATCATTTTGATAAATTCAGAAGTATAATGGTGTTTGATTTGTTGCATATAGGCCTACACCTCTGTGGTTTAGAAGCTCGGGGAACTGGGGCCTACAAGGTTTGCGTGAAGCATACTCGTTTTGGGAATACCTTTGGTTGAAGGTTTTGATGTCGATAGCTCAAATAACCACTGGTCAACTTGATTAACTGCATTGCAACAGGCTGAGTGAGGGAACGGGGGTGTAAGCCTAGTGAGGGAACGGGGGTGTAAGCCTATCTTGGGAAATTCTACAAGAGTTTATGCAAAGACTGTGTACCTTAGACATTATCAAGATTTAACAGTTTTATTTTTGATCAGTTATTAATTCCTTTATGAATCGTTGTCCTGACAATAAATAACAATAACTTACTTTTGTTAGAGAGGCTCAAACAACCTGCCCTCCTCCTATTAAGATAAAATATTTAACAACAAGAATCTGTTTTATATAATCTTCGGAAATCATGCTCCTTTTTAAGACAAACACACGAGTCTATGGGCTTGATAACGAAATAAATGTATCAAAAAATCAATCACATAAAGATACCAAGACACGACATGTTCACAATGAATTGCAGAATGTCCATCTGGTTCGACATCAAATGGCTCCAATGTAATATGGAGGGAGGCTGTTTTGTAAATCCATCACGAGAATCTTCTATCTTCTTTCGGTTCATGCAACGAAGTTCGTTTTTGTTTTGTCACTGATATCCTCAAAAATGCTGAACTTAAGAAGAAGGGCTTTCGTTCGCGTTGCTTTATAGTGCCGTTAGGTAATTGTTCAAAATTGAGAATATGTCACTTTCCTCTCCATGTCCGAAACGACTCCTCTGTCTTTAGGACGCTGTGATGAGCTGGTCACATGCAGGGGACCGGGCACCGGGGCGGGAACATGCTAGGCCTGGAACCGAGGCTGGTGGCTCGGTCTCACGTCTCCACGGGACTGGGTACCATGCTGTTCGGGGTGTCGGGTAAGTGCGATGACAAAGAAGTCACGTCGCTGCCGGAGGAGTTTCCCAATGAACCCGATTCCGAGAAAGACACCTGTAATGTGCAAGACAGTGATGTCAAAATAAATCTGTCCTGGTTATTTGTTTAGGCTACGAATTTTGCCACTTCTGACGTTGAAATTTGCCATTTAACGTTATTAATAATACATTTTAAATGGATGACATTAAAGTGAAGAAAAAACTAAGAAAATGTCGTCATCTAAATTAATGTGTGTGTGTGTTTGCGCGCGTGCGTGCGTGCGTTCGTGTGTGTGTGTGAGAGAGTTTGAATGTGTGTTCGTGCGTAAATACGCGTACCCACATGTGCACCTACATTAGCATGTAAGTATAGAATACCCCAGTGTGTCTCCTCTCTCTTACCAGTTGTTGAAAGGCCGGCTGGTCCAGATCACTCTGCAGGGCGAACTCGCTGAGGGCCTTCCAGGGAGGCTGGTAGGTCTGCACCTCCACCGAGTTACCCTGCACCGTGTTGTCGTGCCTGATAGGGCTTCTGGCAACCAGAGGCGTACCCGTGAGCCCCTGTAGACTCTGATACGAGATTAGAATAGGAAATCCAAATTAAATCTACACTTTGGTAGAGGAAGAAAATAATCAAATTCCCAGATCAGAATGTCAGCATTTCGTTCTGTAGTCTTTGCTTTCCAATACAGGTCATGCACAATTTAATTCTTGATTAATTATTTATTGGCAGGTTGAATACAGAAAAACAATAATGAAAGAACAGCTAGTGGAAATGACCGGCCTCGGACCAAGGGTTATTCAAGTGTGGCACTGGTCAAATCATTCCAGAGAAACGAATTATTTGCATTTAAGAGGTAACCATTTGGTCACAAGTACTTCTTTGCTGACCAACCTGGACTCAATGGTAGACGTAACATAGTAAACGACAATCTTGGAGCCTTATATTAGTATGATATGCACGTTTGGTATGGTATTAATTTGTGGATGTCTATCATCCATTTCGTATAAAATGTTACGAATTATAATTCGTATGATATGTTACTAATTGCAATTCTTATATCCCGGATTTTCGTTTACTATGTTATGTTTAGTCTATGAGACCAGCCTGTGCTGACATACCTCAACTATCGCAAAAATGTAAGGATTCAACGATGAACCAAACATAAAGAAAAAGTAATAGGCTAAAAGAAGTATAAAAAATGTTTCCGAGATTAACTTACGAAGATGCTTACAGTCTTATCACTGTGTTGCTGCTGCTGAAGTTGCTTCATGAGAATAGATCTCTTTTTGTCTTTGCATCTTTTATTCTGGAACCAAACTCGAATAACCCTTGGGCTGAGGCCGGTCATTTCCACCAGTTGTTCCTTCATTAGCGCATCTGGCCGCGGATTGGCGTTGTAGCAGGTCCGTAACGTGTGGAGCTGCTTCTCGTTCAAAACGGTTCGCACTCGTGTTGTCTTCTCTGACTGCTTGTGGACGTGGTTTCGGTGTGGTGCCCGTACTGTCACCGGCTCTGCTGAAGAGAGGCGGAATTATATTTAATAAAAAAGGAAATTAACTAAAGTTTGAATTATATTGTTATTATTGTTATTGTTCTTATTAATTATTATTATAGTCTATGCAAATGCGTTTTTTTCCTGTAGTATGTTTCTTGCTATTTGTTATATAGACCGTTAATTACTCTTATTAATCTAAAATGTAACTTATTCAACTCTTGCCATGCGTTATAATATATATATATATATAGAGAGAGAGAGAGTACGTGTGGATGGAGAGACTGTTATCGTAAATATATATATTTACGATATATTTATTAACGATAACAGTCTCTCCATTCACCCGTACTCCATTTGATCTTGGTATTCCCCCCTAAAAATACATCGACCATATTGAGCAACAATTATGTCTAGGCCCCAATGACAATGTAATTCTAAAAGCATGTAAGCTTTATTGCATTATAGTTCAATAGGCTACAGATTCCCATCCGCGCACTATGACACACTCCTTGTTTATGTCATGCATTACGTTTTTGTTAAATTTAAAAGGAATAGTCTATTAACTATTACAACAGCAACTGTGTGTAGGCCTACTCGTTAATTTCTATCTACTACAATTATTTAATTTTCACATTAAGAGATTATCTGTAAAATCGTATTTATTGTTACCCAGATGATCCTGATAGGCCTAACGTCAAGGAGTAGGGATTAGCCTAATCTTTGAAGTTATTATAGCCTACTGTATTTGTATTATGGGTCAACACTATTAAATAGTCATGTAAATATCAAATATCAAATATCAAAATCCTTAAAAAATCCAACGTCACTTATGTTCAAAATCTATCCAATTTAAAAGCTTGGTTTAAAATGAAATCATATCTCAGTGATTTTCCATGGAAAAGTTTAAAGGTCAGTCTGATATTGGTCGCCTATTGCCTAATATAGCCTAGTTATTGACATTTTAATGACTCAAAGCTTGCATCTGATTTTTTTTCTGGAGTCTACCGATCGTTATGATCATAAAATTAGGCCTATCGATAATTCTAGGAAATATATTGAGAACTATTATTATCAGGCTGTTATTATGATCATTAATCTAACAATGAATATCATCATTCTGATTAACATGATTGCCTCCATATTATTATTATTGTTGTTGTTGTTGTTCTTCTTCTTATATTACAGAAGTCAGTGGTGGTGTTGTTTTGGATGTGCAACTGACCTGCTAGTAAGTGTAGTGATCTGTTGGAATGGATATGTCCGGGGCTGATTGGGCTTCCGGCGGAGCTCCGCTCCATTAGTAAACTGTGGTCCGCCCGACACAGCAGCTCCTCGTCCCGGAGAGAGAACTCATCCCCCGGCAAGAGCTGCCTGCTACATACGGAACATCTGAAACACTCGATGTGGTACACGTTGTCCCGGGCTCGCATCACCAAATCACTGCTGCTGAATCCCAGGTTACATTTTGCACATTTTATTCCAAATAACCTGCAAGGAGTAAATGAAACAACAAAAAATATTGAATTAAACAACAACTTCTAACAGCCATTTGATTTGTTGTTACGACAGTTTTTATTCCAAGTTTTACATTACTAGGTCTACTTCGAACGTCAGAAACAAGGCTAAGATAAATATTACTGTGCATTGTTTAGCCAGGATCAAAGTATAAAAGCTAACTTGAACGAACTATTTTAATAGTAGAAAAGCGATGAACGACAGATACATTTAGCATTGAATTACACAGATTTAGCACACTTTTTTTTTATAAACTTTCCAAAACAAGGATATTTGTATTTTTAGGCCTAATAAGCCTCTGTGATTTAGGTACAAGTCTTGCATGTATATGGATATACAATATATTAGTTTGTAGGCTACCTCCTCATTCACACCAACGTTAAAATACGTTCAATCACTAACAGATTATCTCCAAAGAATTTCAATCCCTACCTTACATAATCTCTTTTGCAATAGGTTTTTCCGTCCCGTACGAAGCAAGTGCATGTCTCATCCAGGTACTGGCTGCACTCTGCACACTTCAGGCAGGCTGCATGCCACTCCAGGTCCGGGGAAACTCTCAGAATGTACTGGTCATGTATCTGACTTCCACAGCCTACACACATCGCGAATCCGGACTTCTCTGCAGAGAGCACAGACATTGTAACCATTCTTTCCCATGTACACAGTTAATGACACCTTCAATCACACTTTTTGAGAGCCACTGGCCTACATGTCACTTCTTCGTCTTAAATGGTCTTATGCAGAGCGAAATACTCCCAGTTTCTCACTGTATTACATTCCAATGACTAAAACCTGTTCTGAAATTACGCACAATCGTTTTAAAATAAATGTAAAATAAAATGAACTATAAACAAGAAAAAGTCCGCATTATGGATAATAAAACAATATCAATACGAATATATTATATTTGTTATATGCAAATAAATTTATGAAATACGATGGCATTTGAATGCGATAATAGAATATGTTTTAATTTCAGAGGCTACGATTTGTAGTGTAATCTACAACACTGGGAAAAGCGGATAAAAATACATGCAAAAAATGGCACTTACTTTTGGAATGATCCCCCATATCACCCAAGAAAGAAGAGTTGAAAATAATATCCACCATACAGGAATGATGACGGGATTGCGATAAGATGCAGAAAAGAAGTAAGAAGGAGAAGAAGAGGAGAAAAGAGGGAGGTGAGTAGCCTGTGCCTGGCTGTCTGATAACTTCAGTTCGGACTGTGGGACGGCCCCGGGAAGAGGCGCTGCAGTGTCCCACACGCTCTCTGACGTCACGCGTAAAACTGGACATCCATTCGTCCCACATAACATATTCCCACTGTCATATCAAGTCTAACTAGAGATTTTAAAGAATTAGATAGTTCAAAGTGTTTATTTATTTCGAAACAGTTGGTTATTTGTTGGAATGCAATAGGTAATTCTAAGGTATTTTGGGGCTTGGATATTTGCCTACGTTTATGGTGAGCTTTTTTGGTTGATGCATTATTTCCTGACAATTACTGTTAATTATTTTAAATCTGTACACTTTTATTAGGCCTACATTGGAATTGTAATTAGCAGGAGTAAGCAGTAAATTGAATGTTTTTCCTGAGACAGAGGAGAATGCACAGAGACAACCCGTCACGACACCTGACACCATGTGAATCAGTTCATCCATCTACTCGAGAACAACAAGGACACCTACTGGAGGAACATTAGAAGTACAATTTTACTGCTTCATGACAGGACAGGAGAGCAGCGCAGTGAGCCACTCTAGACTGGTACCTGATTTTTAGTTTTAGTCAAATGTATCCGCAAAGTCTCTGTATTGAATTTGTTCTATTTCATAAATTAAATTAATACAATGTAGGTAGGTTCCTTTCATTGTCTCGGAATTTTGGAGTATAGGGCTCTCATTATATAATTCCAGATAATTCACAGGTTTATTTATGACCTTTTGGTTGCCATATTTTACATCAGCCTGTATTTTTCCAATGAAATATAAATGTTTACGTCTATGGATGGAATGGAATGCTTACATCATGTATTTTATAGCCTACAGTACATGCATTCTCAAATCCCTGGTCTTTTGCACTTTAAAAGGGCCTTTGAATTCATAATGAAATGATTAGACAGGGCTGTTCTCTGAGTTCACTGTTTAAAGTGAAAGAGAGATCAGACTACATTGTTCTCGCGAGATACAAGAGTGGAGAATTAACTGATGCTACTCAACTGTCACTTTGTTTAGATCAAGACAAATAGCTAGCAAGATTTTAGCTGATTAGCTAGAAAGCTAGCCAGTTATGTTTACAACAATAAACAGAAGAAGTTTGGGACAATTGGTATGTAAAACTCCAGTGTTGACAAATGCAGCCATTTCTTCTACCGTGTCAGATTGCCACCAACGTCTAGTTAGCTAGTCTGACTGAAGTCTGTCTGAGGTCAGTTCAGGACATGGCATGTCGACAACATACTTTCACTCTAATTTGCAACTGCACTGTTAGCTACATACATTGTAGCTATTAACGGTTATCGTGTCAGAGTAGATAGAGCATGAAACTAATCCAGATTGTGGGAACATAACTAGCTACAAGTACAGTGTGTCACCTGACTCGAGTTACACTAAACTAGCAAGTGATTTTGTTATCTTGGAGGACAAAACACACAGTTGACCTGACATGGCTAAAGCCTTCCTTTTGTTGTTCGACAAACGTATTTCATATTGCCTTTATTCCCTGTCGTGCACAGTGTGTTTTATATTGACCATTGTACACACTACTGTTTACACTTAACTTGCTAGAGCCAGTCTGATAATGTGCCCTAAGTCCACTGTCTAGTTTATCATTCAAAACCAACATAGTAGTTATTGACAATCATCTTCTTTATAAAGCAGTTTCATAATGGAGATTGGTAGTGTTCTCTCCTGCAGCCCTGTCTGGTACAGAGGTTTCAGAGTACTCTGGTAATAGCAGAGCACAACAACAACGAGCTCAAAGCCATCGCACTGTGTTCATTACTGCTGCCAGCAAGGTGGGAGGAGAGGTCACTTGCCTGGTGGCTGGAACCAACTGTGCCAAGGTAGGACTGTCACTGTAATGCCCCACAGAGGTGGCAACCCCTCTTATCTGGAGAGCTACCGGTGTGCATGCAACTTTTTTAATTGAACCTTTATTTTACCAGGTTGGAACCTTTATTTTACCAGGTTGGTCTCATTGAGATTAAACATCTCTTTTGCATGAGAGACCAGGCCAAATGTTGCACCTAATTTCAGCTAGGCTAATCATGATTCAGGAAGTCTGGAGCAAAAACCTGCATACACCCAGCTCTGCTGTTCAGCTACACATCAATGGAAGTTATGTTTTAATGTGGTATTTCATACATGATAAACAGCTGGCTGGTTCATGCATCCTCTGATACACAACCGCACTGCTTATATGTGCGCATCCAACGTGTCAGAGGAAACACCGTACATCTGGCAACCTTGGGCCGGGCACGCACTGTGCCCGGCCCACCACAGGAGTCGCGATGAGACAAGGACATCCCAACCGGCCAAGCCCTCCCTAACCCGGACGATGCTAGGCCAATTGTGCATCGCCCCACAGACCTCCCCGTTGCGGCCAGTTACGACAGAGCCTGGGCGCGAACCCAGAGTCTCTGATGGCACAGCTGGCGCTGCAGCACTTAACCACTTCGCCACCCGGGAGGCCCTGATATTTACTGTTGGAATGATGGAATGGCATAATACTTTCTTTTGGTCTAAATATGTACTTTAACCCTGGTCCTCTTTTCTCCATACAGAGGAATTGACTCCTTTGATTCTTGCTTCCCAGAAGCAGTTCAACTTCACACACATCTGTGCAGGAGCTTCTGCTTTTGGGAAGGTGAGTTACTGACTGTAACACAACAGTGTTCACATGTCTGCATTTCCCCCATGTTATTAATAGCTATATAATGATCAAATCCTTCCTTATCATGGGAAGTTTATTATGTATCCAGACATGCATGAAATCTATCATCTTTTATCATCTTTATCATCATTTTTAAACATTATGCTTTAATGCTTCTGAAAGTTTTTTTTCCTTCCAATTTTACCCAGTAAGTGTAGTACTACCCCTCAATTACTACCCCAGCAATCTGTCATTCTGCAATAGAACTGTCAACTTGCTGATCTAATGGTATTTCTGTTGAATTAGGATGCATTAAACAATATCTTATGTATTGTAATCCAACTCATATTGACTGAGGCTGGGTTGTCTGGTCTCGATTTCCCCGAGTGGATGAATGTGTTTTAGATGATGCATCCTAATACTGTCTGGTATCTGATTTAATTTATTTTACTACAAACATCATCAGCAATCATTTGTCAAAGATGACTTTGAATTCCATTGTCCATCATTGGGCTAAACTTCACACAGTTTTGTATTTGAGTCTCCGTAGCCCAAGCTAGTTTTATCCAACTCACAGAGGGCAGTTTGTATCCGTCATGGTACTATAGCATTATTGACATCATCTACTTTAAACTGTTTCTGTAGGGACACATTATTTGTAATAGTTTCAATTTGGTCTTTATTGTACCAAACTTTGCCAAGTCCATAAAATGTTGAGAAACATTCCTATTTTAAAACAATTAACCTCCCCATCACCTCTCTGTGTCCTGAGAGATCCACAGGGTGATATGGTTGAATTAAAGAATATCATCTCAATACTGTATTATGCTCAACAGAATCTCCTTCCCAGAGTGTCAGCCAAGCTGGATGTTGTAACTCTCTCTGACATCACCGAGGTCAAATCTCAAGACACCGTCGTTAGAACCATTTACGCTGGTGAGATTCCTGTTGTAATATCTTTTATAATTAACGACTATTCCATTGAGGTATAAAATGACCCCAAATATTTTGTAAGCACACTAATTATTATGCATTACAACATAGCTTCTTATCGCTGCAGGCCTGTTCTTAGCACTACCTATAATGCATACGTAAACAGCAGAATAAATGATTAGATAGATTTCAGTATTGGTGTAGTGCTCTGCTAATGGGCTGGGGTCAGGGGTTAAATGGAGATGATTGTTCTATATTCATTAGTAAAGTGATGAGGCTATAATAGTTCATGTTGTTGTTGTTTCTGACCTCTTAATGACTACAGAGATCCACCCTGGTCATCCCAGCTGTCAGTCTGAAAGCCTAAAAGCCTCCCTGAAGAAGAATAAGCTCAGATCATATTTTGATTGGGCACATTATAATCATAAAATATAGATGGGTCTGATTTAAAATTATCCACTTAAACTTTGGCAAGAGCCCGACTCTTCCTGGTTGGAAATTCAGTGGGGGTTTTTAACCATTTTGCTGCTGCATTTTTGCCAGACAAAGGTCTTACACTTGGATGTTTTGGTGTTGTCAGACAGTCCAATTAGTAATACACAATGCATATGCCAGGAACCGCCATAGCTTCATACAATGCAAGTTCTTACAATGCAACTAATTACAATGCAAGTCTGTTCTTTCTTGTTTTTAATTATTACTGGGAACATTTGTCATTGTATTTTATAGAATTGCCTGAATTGCATCGCATGTAAAACACAAAAGCTTTATTAGATCCCCAAATTTAAAAAACCAAAACTTATATTGAGGGTTTTTGCTCTGAGAATATATCTCAATATAACCAAGCAAACACATTGCATGTGGTGTTACTGTACGTGGTGTCTGTACTACAGGTAATGCCCTGGCCACAGTGAAGTGCAATGAGAAAGTCAAGGTGTTCACAGTGAGGGGAACTTCCTTTGAACCTGCTGCTGTGGAGGGAGGCAGTGCTGCTACTGAACAGGGTACAATACTCTTCCATTACACTGTTACCAGCAGCACCACTCAGTAACCTTTCTCTGTCTCTCATCATAACAGTAATGTTTTCAATACCTGAAAATGGCTCCCGAGCAGCATATTCAGATTCTAGTGTAAAGAATATATTGCACATTTAAATTGGCTGCATTATGAGATAGATTTTTAGTTATGTCTGTCCGGTCTGTTGCAGTTGCCTCACCCTCTCCTGCGGGGATGTCAGAATGACTTAAGCAGAGCCTGACCAAGAGCGATTGACCAGAGCTCACTAGTGCCAAAGTGGGAGTGTCTGCAGGTAAGGGCTTAGCTTTACACTGTCTGACTGCTTCAGCCAATGTGTCATTCACATTCCCTGGCCTCTCATTCTGTTAGGTCATTGTGACCAAGCACTTGATTTCTTTGTCCCATTAGGACGAGGGCTGAAGAGCGGTGAGAACATCAAACTGCTGTATGACCTCGCTGACAAAATGGTGCTGCAGGTATAAATAACCATGTGTGTGTACATCAGAGAGAAGGAGAGAGAGAATCTTTGAGAGTGAGTGGGTGCATGTGTGTGTACATCAGAGAGAAGGAGAGAGAGAATCTTTGAGAGTGAGTGGGTGCATGTGTGTGTACATCAGAGAGAAGGAGAGAGAATCTTTGAGAGTGAGTGGGTGCATGTGTGTGTACATCAGAGAGAAGGAGAGAGAATCTTTGAGAGTGAGTGGGTGCATGTGTGAGGGACAGTGGAAAGAGTGAGAGGTCAGTTGTCTGTGTGTAATTGCATGGTATGATCATGTGTATTAATAAACTGCTGTATGTTGTGAATGCAGTGGGGGCCTCTAGAGCTGCTGTGGATGCTGGCTATGTCCCCAATGACACGCAGGTCGGCCAGACTGGCAAGATTGTAGCACCTGCAAGTGATACAACACACACCCTTTTATTGTCTCTGTTATTTCACTGTGTCACAGCAGAAACCAACATACAATATTTCTTAGTGAGCAACCTGACAAGAAAATAATAACATAACTTTAACAAATTGTATATGATTATTTCAGTTTTTCAGCATCAAACTATCATATTAAATGTTCTGTAAAATTATATTTTAATTGAGGTATTTTGGATTACAAATGTAATTATGTTTGGTCTTGCTGAATGACTTTAATTGAACTGTATGTGCACTTTTGCTGACCTTCATTAGTCTCCAGTGCATTCGGAAAAGTATTCGGATCCCTTAACTTTTTTCACATTTTGTTACATTACAGCCTTATTCTAAAATGGATTAAATATTTTTTTCCCCCTCATCAATCTATACATATTATCCAAAATGACAAATCAAAACAGGTGTTTAGACATTTTTGCAACTGTATATACATTACCGTTCAAAAGTTTGGGGTCACCTAGAAATGTCCATGTTTTTGAAAGAAAATCACTTTTTTTTTGTCCATTAAAATAACATCAAATTGATCAGAAATACGTGTAGACATTGTTAATTTTGTAAATGACTATTGTAGCTGGAAACAGCAGATTCTTTAATGGAATATCTACATAGGTGTACAGAGGCCCATTGTCAGCAACCATCACTCCAGATAAAATGTTATTTGTCACATACACATGGTTAGCAGATGTTAATGCGAGTGTAGCGGAATGCTTGTGCTTCTAGTTCCGACAATGCAGTAATAACCAACGAGTAATCTAACCTAACAATTTCACAACAACTACCTTATACACACACGTGTAAAGGAATGAAGAATATGTACATAAAAATATATAAATGAGACCCAGGGTTTCGAGCTTGATGACGAGTTTGGAGGGTACTATGGTGTTAAATGCTGAGCTGTAGTCGATGAACAGCATTCTCACATAGGTATTCCTCTTGTCCAGATGGATTAGGGCAGTGTGCAGTGTGGTTGCGATTGCGTCGTCTGTGGACCTATTGGGACGGTAAGGAAATTGGAGTGGGTCTAGGGTGTCGGGTAGGGTGGAGGTGATATGGTCCTTGACTAATCTCTCAAAGCACTTCATGATGACGAAAGTGAGTGCTGCGGGGCGGGGCGGTAGTCGTTTAGCTCAGTTACCTTAGCTTTCTTGGGAACAGGAACAATGGTGGCCCTCTTGAAGCATGTGGGAACAGCAGACTGGGATATGGATTGATTGAATATGTCCGTAAACACACCAGCCAGCTGGTCTGCGCATGCTCTGAGGACGCGGCTGGGGATGCCGTCTGGGCCTGCAGCCCTGCGAGGGTTAACACGTTTAAATGTTTTACTCACATCGGCTGCAGTGAAGGAGAATCCGCAGGTTTTGGTAGCGGGCCATGTCAGTGGCACTGTATTGTCTTCAAAGCGAGCAAAGAAGTTGTTTAGTCTGTCTGGGAGCAAGACATGCTGGTCCGCGACGGGGCTGGTTTTCTTTTTGTAATCCGTGATTGACTGTAGACCCTGCCACATACCTCTTGTGTCTGAGCCATTGAGTTGCGACTCTACTTTGTCTCTATACTGACGCTTAGCTTGTTGGATTGCCTTGCGGAGGCAATAGCTACACTGTTTGTATTCGGTCATGTTTCCGGTCACCTTGCCCTGATTAAAAGCAGTGGTTCGCGCTTATGGCACGTTGTGTTAGCTAATCCAAGTTTATCATTTTAAAAGGTTAATTGATCATTAGAAAACCCTTTTGCAATTATGTTAGCACAGCTGAAAACTGTTGTTCATATTAAAGAAGCAATAAAACTGGCCTTCTTAAGACTAGTTGAGTATCTGGAGCATCAGCAGTGTGGATTCAGTTACAGGCTCAAAATGCCCAGAAACAAAGAACTTTCTTCTGAAACTCGCCAGTCTATTCTTGTTCTGAGAAGTGAAGGCTATTCCATGCGAGAAATTGCCAAGAAACTGAAGATTTGGTACAACGCTGTGTACTACTCCCTTCACAGAACAGCCCAAACTGGCTCTAACCAGAATAGAAAGAGGAGTGGGAGGCCCCGGTGCACAACTGAGCAAGAGGACACGTACATGAGAGTCTCTAGTTTGAGAAACAGACGCCTCACAAGTCATCAACTGGCAGCTTCATTAAATAGTACCCGCAAAACACCAGTCTCAACTTCAACAGTGAAGAGGCGACTCCTGGATGCTGGCCTTCTAAGCAGAGTTCCTCTGTCCAGTGTCTGTGTTCTTTTGCCCATCTTAATCTTTTCTTTTTATTGGCCAGTCTGATATATGGCTTTTTCTTTGCAACTCTGCCTCGAAGGCCAGCATCCCGGAGTCACTTCTTCGCTGTTGACGTTGAGACTGGTGTTTAGTGGGTACTATTTAATGAAGCTGCAATGGCGTGATGTTTGCTGATAATGGGCCTCTGTACGCATATTCCATTAAAAATCTGCCGTTTCCAGCTACAATAGTAATTTACAACATTAACCATTTCTACACTGTATTTCTGATCAATTGGATGTAATTTTAATGGACAAAAAAATGTGCTTTTCTTTCAAAAAACTGAATTTCTAAGTGACCCCAAACTTTTGAATGGTAGTGTATATAAAAACATTTTTTTTAGAAATATCACATTTACTCAGTACTTTGTTGAAGCACCTTTGGCAGCGATTGCAGCGTCAAGTCTTCTCGGGTATGATGCTACAAGCTTGGCACACCTGTATTTGCGGAGTTTCTCCCATTCTTCTCTGGAGCAGGTTTTCATCAAGGATCTCTTTTGTACTTTGCTCTGGTCATGTTTCCCTCGATCCTGACTAGTCTCCCAGTCCCTGCTGCTGAAAAATATCCCCACAGCATGATGCTGCCACCACCACGCTTCACCGTAGGGATGGTCAGCCAGATTTCCTCCAGACGTAACGCTTGGAATTCAGGCCAAATAGTTCAATCTTGGTTTCATCAGATCAGAGAATCTTCTTTTTCATGGTCTTAGAGTCTTTAGGTGTCTTTTGGAAAACTCCAAGCAGGCTGTCGTGCCTTTTACTGAGGAGTGGCTTCAGTCTGGCCACTCTACCATAAAGGCCTGATTGTTAGAGTGCTGCAGATATGGTTGTCCTTCTGGAAAGTTCTCCCATCTCCACAGAGCAACTCTGCAGCTCTGTGAGAGTGACCATCAGGTTCTTGTTCACCTCCCTTCACCTCCTCTTCTCTCCTGATTGCTCAGTTTGGCCGAGCGGCCAGTTCTGGGAAGAGTCTTGGTGGTTACAAAATTCTTCAATTTAAGAATGATGGAAGCATTGTGTTCTTGGGGACCTTCAATGCTGCAGAAATGTTTTGGTATCCTTTCCCAGATCTGTGACTTGACACAATCCTGTCTTGGAGCTCTACGGACAATTCCTTAAACCTCATGGCTTGTTTTTTTCTCTGACATGCACTTTCAACTGTGGGACCTTATATAAACAGGTGTGTATCTTTCCAAACATTGTCCAATCAATTGAATGTACCACAGGTGGACTCCAATCAAGTTGTAGAAACATCTCACAGATGATCAATGGAAACAGGATTCACCTGAGCTCAATTTCAAGTCTTATCGCAAAGGGTCTGAATACTTAAGTAAGATATTTTATTTTTTAGAAATTTGCAAACATTTCCAAAAACCTGTTTTCGCTTTGTCATTATGTGGTATTGTGTGTAGATTGAGGACATTTTATTTATTTATTCCATTTTAGAACAAGTCTAACATAACAAAATGTGGAAAAAGTCAAGGGGTCTGAATACTTTCCGAATGCACTGTATTTTCTCGATCTTGATGTTCTTGATGTTCCAAAGATGGCCTATCTGTCTCCTGCATTCAATTGTGTGTACAGTGTGTTAGTTAGCACGTGTGTGGATTGGGGTGTGTGTGGAAAGACTCTGCGGAGGCTGTGTATGTTTTGGCAAAGCCAACAAGCCACAAGACAGACCCCTCACAGTAAAGGGAATTAGCCTTAGTCGAGTTGCATATTCCAGTTTTCAGGAATACAGCTATTTTCAACCTAGCTTCCTTTTCCGCTGAAAACCAAATGTGGGAACTCCACTCAGGCATTTCTTTTATGCCTGCTACATCAGGTTAAAGGGAATTAATACAGGCAAGCACACACTTGTTATCCAAAACAATACAAACAAAATCACAGAATATGTGACAATACTCTGTATTGTGACATTATTTAATTATTTAAAATTGAATAAGCTTAAAAAGGATAAATGGGTCATTTGGCTCGCGACAGGGATATCCCAGCTGTCATCAGACCCACATTAGGGCCGTCTGAAGCGGCTGTAATGTAGTTAATGGCTGATTTAAGATCCTAAATGATTTACCAGTCCCATTAGGAAGGAGACTTAAGTGCTGTGAGTCCACCCTGCCCCTCAAAATGGACAACTCTGCCAATATTGTTGTTTCCTGTTTTCATTGTGTACAATCACAGAAGGGTATGATATGCAACATCCTAAACCAGTATGTCACACCTTGGTCTTAGTATTTTGTGTTTTCTTTAATTATTTGTTCAGGCCAGGGTGTGACATGGGGTTATTGTATTGTCGTATTGGGGTTTTTGTAGGCATTGGGATTGTGGTTGATTAGGGGTGTGTCTAGTATAGGCTTGGCTGCCTGAGGCAGTTCTCAATCAGAGTCAGGTGATTCTTGTTGTCTCTGATGGGGAACCGTATTTAGGTAGCCTGAGTTTCACTTTGTATTTCGTGGGTGATTGTTCCTGTCTCTGTGTAGTGTTCACCAGATAGGCTGTAATAGGTTTCACGTTCCGTTTGTTGTTTTTGTATTTATTAGTTATTTCATGTACCGTTCCGTTTTTCTTCATTAAAGACATGAGTAACCACCACGCTGCATTTCGGTCCGACTCTCTTTCTACAAACGAAGAACGCCGTTACAGAATCACCCACCACACACGGACCGAGTGGCGTGGTAACAGGCAGCGACAGCATGAGCAGCGAAAGGAGGATGAATTATTCGGAGAATGGACATGGGAAGACGTTATGGACAGCAGAGGTATGGAGTATACTACGTGGGAAGAAATAGACAGGTGGGCGGTCGACCCAGAGAGAGTGCCGGAGCCCGCCTGGGATTCGCTGGAGCAGTGCGAAGAGGGCTATAGGAGAATGGAGTCGAAGAGAAAGACACGGCGGCGCAGAAAGAAACCCGAAAGTCACCCCCGAAAATGTATCGGGGGAGGGCTCAGGGAGAGAGTGGCAGAGTCAGGATTCAGACCTGAGCCAACTCTCCCTGTTAATCGTGAGGAGCAGCGATCAAAGGACTTCTGGACTTGGGAGGAGATATTAGACGGAAAAGGACCCTGGGCGCAGCCTGGAGAATATCGCCGTCCCAAGGAAGAACTGGAGGCGGCAAAAGCGGAGAGGCGCTGGTATGAGGAGGTAGCACTGCGACGCGGATGGAAGCCCGAAAAACAGCCCAAAAATTATTGGGGGGGGGTGGCTTACAGGGAGTATGGCTACGCCAGGTAGGAGACCTGCGCAAACTCCCTGTGCTTACCGGGGGGCTAGAGAGACCGGGCAGGCACCGTGTTATGCTATGGAGCGCACAGTGTTTCCAGTGCGGGTGCATAGCCTGGTGCGGTTCATACCAGCCCTTCGTATTGGCCGGGCTAGAGTGGGCATCGAGCCAGGTAAGGTTGGGCAGGCTCGGTGCTCAAGAGCTCCAGTGCGCCTGCACGGTCCGGTCTATCCAGAGCCACCTCCACACACCAGTCCTCCGGTAGCAGCTCCCCGCACCAGGCTTCCTGTGCGTGTCCTCGCTCCAGTATCACCAGTGCCAGCACCACGCATCAGGCCTACAGTGCGCCTCGCCTCTCCTGTGCTGTCGGAGTCTCCTGTCTGTTCAGCGCTATCAGAGCCTTCCTTCCCTCCTGCGCTGTCGGAGTCTCCCGCCTGTTCAGCGCTATCAGAGCCTTCCTCCTCTACAGCGCTGCCGGAGCCTCCTGCCTGTTCGGAGCAGCCTGAGCTGTCAGTCTGCAAGAAGCAGCCAGAGATGTCAGTCTGCATGAAGCAGCCAGAGCTGTCAGTCTGCAAAGAACTGTCAGTCTGCAAGGAGCTGCTAGTCTGCAAGGAGCTGCCAGTCTGCAAGGTGCTGCCAGCCTGCATGGAGTAGTCAGAGCTGTCAGTCTGTATGGAGCAGTCAGAGCGTCAGTCTGTATGATGCAGCCAGAGCTGTCAGTCTGCATGAAGCAGCCAGAGCTGTCAGTCTGCAAAGAGCTGCCAGTCTGCAAGGAGCTGTCAGTCTGCAAGGAGCTGTCAGTCTGCAAGGAGCTGTCAGCCTGCATGGAGCAGCCAGAGCTGTCAGTCTGCAAGGAGCTGTCAGTCTGCAAGGATCTGCCAGTCTGCAAGGAGCTGCCAGTCTGCATAGAGCAGCTAGATCTGCCAGTCAACCAGATTCTTCCAGATTTACCAGTCAACCAGTCTCTTCCAGATCTGCCAGTCTGCATAGAGCAGCTAGATCTGCCAGTCAACCAGAATCTTCCAGATCTGCTAGTCAACCAGAATCTTCTAGATCCGCCAGCCAGCAAGGATCTACCGGAGCTTACTACCTGCCCGAGCTTCATCTCAGTACTGGGCTTCCTCTCAGTACTGGGCTTTCTCTCAGTACTGGGCTTTCTCTCAGTACTGGGCTTCCCCTCAGTTCCGGGCTGCCCCTCAGTCCCGAGCTGCCCCTCAGTCACGAGCTGCCCCTCAGTCACGAGCTGCTCCTCAGTTCAGTGGGGTTCTGGGTCAGGACTATTAGGCCATGGTCGGCGGCGAGGGTGGATTATCCCAGGACGCGAAGGGGAGGAACTGGGACATTAATGGAGTGGGGTCCACGTCCTGAGCCGGAACCGCCACCATGGACAAACACCCACCCGGACCCTCCCTATGGTTTTGAGGTACGTCCGGGAGTCCGCACCTTATAGGGGGGGGGTTCTGTCATGCCTTGGTCTTAGTATTTTGTGTTTTCTTTAATTATTTGTTCAGGCCAGGGTGTGACATGGGGTTATTGTATTGTCGTATTTGGGTTTTTGTAGGCATTGGGATTGTGGTTGATTAGGGGTGTGTCTAGTATAGGCTTGGCTGCCTGAGGCGGTTCTCAATCAGAGTCAGGTGATTCTTGTTGTCTCTGATGGGGAACCGTATTTAGGTAGCCTGGGTTTCGCTTTGTATTTCGTGGGTGATTGTTCCTGTCTCTGTGTAGTGTTCACCAGATAGGCTGTAATAGGTTTCACGTTCTGTTTGTTGTTTTTGTATTTATTAGTTATTTCATGTATCGTTCCGTTTTTCTTCATTAAAGACATGAGTAACCACCACGCTGCATTTCGGTCCGACTCTCTTTCTACAAACGAAGAACGCCGTTACACAGTAACCATTCATTGCTTGTGTATTGCAATTAATATTCAAAACAAATCAGGTCAATTGAAATATAATTGATGTAATCAAATGTTATATACTATTTACAGTAATATTATATATACAGTACCAGTCAAAAGTTTGGACTAACCTACTCATTTTCTTTATTTTTGCTATTTTCTACATGGTAGAATAATAGTGAAGACAACAAAACTATGAAATGACACATGTAATAACCAAAAAAGTCTTAAACAAATCAAAATCTATTTTATATTTGAGATTCTTCAAAGTAGCTGCCCATTGTCTTGATGGCAGCTTTGCACACTGGCTTTCTCTCAACCAGCTTCATGAGGTAGACACCTGGAATGCATTTCAATTAACAGGTTTGCCTTGTTAAAAGTTAATTTGTGGAATTTCTTTTCTTAATGCATTTGAGCCAATCTGTTGTGACAAGGTAGGGGTGGTATACAGAAGATAGCCCTATTTGGTAAAATATCAAGTCCATATTATGGCAAGAACAACTCAAATAAGCAAAGAGGAAACCACATTCCATCATTACTTTAAGACATGAAAGTCAGTCAGTGCAGTCACAAAAACCATCAAGCGCTATGATGAAACTGTCTCTCATGAGGACCACCACAGGGAAGGAAGACCCAGAGTTACCTCTGGATAAGGATAAGTTCATTAGAGTTAACTGCACCTCAGAAATTGCAGCCCAAATAAATACTTCATAGAGTTCAAGTAACAGAGACATCTCAACATCAACTGTTCAGAGGAGACTGTGTGAATCAGGCCTTCATGGTCGAATTGCTTCAAAGAAACCATTACTAAAGGACACCAATTGGGGCGGCAGGGTAGCCTAGTGGTTAGAGCGTTGGACTAGTAACTGAAAGGTTCAAATCCCCAAGCTGACAAGGAACAAATCTGTCGTTCTGCCCCTGAACAGGCAGTTAACCCACTGTTCGTAGGCCGTCATTGAAAATAAGAATTTGTTCTTAACAGACTTGCCTAGTAAAATAAAGGTAAAAAAATAAATAAATAAGAAGAGACTTGCTTGGGCCAAAATACCCGAGCAATGGACATTAGACCGGTGGAAATCTGTCCTTTGGTCTGATGAGTCCAAATGTAAGATTTTTGGTTCCAACCGCCGTTTCTTTGTGAGACGCAGAATAGATGAACGGATGATCTCTGCATGTGTGGTTCTCACCGTGATGCATGGAGGAGGTGGTGTGATGGTGCTTTGCTGGTGACACTGTCAGTGATTTTATTTAGAATTCAAGGCACACTTAACCAGCATGGCTACCACAGTATTCTGCA
Source organism: Oncorhynchus keta (assembly GCF_023373465.1). Taxonomy (NCBI): domain Eukaryota; kingdom Metazoa; phylum Chordata; class Actinopteri; order Salmoniformes; family Salmonidae; genus Oncorhynchus; species Oncorhynchus keta. Next base: position 1,246,569 of record NW_026290913.1, read on the forward strand.
GCGATATGCCATCCCATCTGGTTTGCACTTAGTCCCACTGTCATTTGTTTTTCAACAGGACAATTACCCAATACACCTCCAGGCTATGTAAGGGACATTTAACCAAGAAGGAGAGTGATGGAGTGCTGCATCAGATTACCTATCCTCCAGAGTCACCTAACCTCAGCCCAACTGAGATTGTTTGGGATGAGTTGGACCGCAGAGTGATGGAAAGGCAGCCAGCAAGTTCTCAGCATTTGTGGGAACTCCTTCAAGACTGTTGGAAAAGCATTCCAGGTGAAGCTGGTTGAGAGAATGCCAAGCATGTGCAAAGCTGTCATCAAGGCAAAGGGTGGCAACTTTGAAGAATCTAAAATATATTTTAATGTATTTAACATTTTTTGGTTACTACATGATTTCATATATGTTATTTCATAGTTTTGATGTCTTCAGTATTATTCTACAATGTAGAAAATAGCCCTTAATTAAGTAGGTGTGTCTGCACTTTTGACTGGTACTGTATATATTTAAAGTTATAGGTATATTCCCTACACAGTAAGCAGTGGATGGTATCTCCATAATTCCATGACAAGCCTTCAGAAACGCTCCGACCCCCCCCAAAAGAAATCACATCTTTCCTCATGCCTGTCTGAGAGGGGAACCATGTTGTGGATTTATAATTTATCATTCTTCAGAGGTGATGCAGTATTCACATGATAATTAGGATACATTTTTGATTGCTGCCTGCGGGCATTTCTGCATTGTTGGCTTCACGAACCTGGGCCATCATGACCTCATTAGTGTAACTGTCAGTGGCCTGTTTTAGTTTACACATGCGTTGTCGTGTATTTTATTATGAACTGCACTCATCAGGATAAAACTTATTAGTGGCTTTTACAAGACACCGTGTCACTTAAATGAGGAGAGCAACACCTCCGCTTGACTCAATGTACCAGTCAAAACAACGCTGGCAAAATTCATAACGTTTTCAATTATTGTATTCTTGTTAATTACTTACAAAGACTAAGTATTTTACTTGAAATGGGATATGATAACAATTGATTCAAATAACGACATACAATTGTTTCAGGTTTTGTCATAAGGAACAAAGAAGGAAAGCTTTATAATATAAGGCTATTGTTAAGTGAGAGCACTGTATAGGCATTGGTGGTTTCTGAATGATGCAGGTTGATATAGTCTTTTACTTATGATTTTAGAGGACTTAAGTAATCATTTCAAGTGATAACTTTATAATTTTCTCATCTTCACAAGCATTGTCACATGTAGGCCAACAGTACAAATATAACAAAATAAAGACTTCTTTCTAGTGGGACCACTTTTACCCTTTTTTCATATGCTTTTCAAGGCATTGAATATCATAGATTCTTCTGTCAAACCAGTTATAGGACTCAGTCCTGAGATACCACCGAGCCAGTCTAACAGTATTTAGTATCGTTAGCCAACCTGTTGTCCTTTGTTGTCTGTTTGCACACAGCAGCATCCCGTGATCACCTGGTTGATTAACTCAGTTGTGTCACAATCTGGCTGTGTGTACAGGAGCTTGTGTTCTCACACCTGAGGGGAGCTGTGCTGTGTGAACCACTGGGTTTCAGCATCACTTTGGGGGATTTTATTAACAGGCCAGCGAGTGCACCAAGTCCCTGCCCTGCTGCCACGGCTCACAGCAGCTGTGGAGAGACCAAACACCAGACAGGCAAGCAGACAGACAGGCAGAAGAGGAGGGAAAAACTGACCAAGCTTGGCAAATCATCTGGCCATTCTCCTCCTCTCCCTACATATACTTTAAAAACATCCAGGGCTAAATGACCCCCCCAAGTATAGCAGTTTGTAGTGGAAAATTTTCAAAAAGCTGTTTATACCCAGCTGGGGACCTACTTGGAGGCTAACGGGGAGAAGCTTTTCTATTTTTTATTTTCTCTCTCCCAGTCTGGGGGAAAAAAGGCCTCTGGATTGACAGTGCCTTTCATACTGTATTATCCGGCCTGGCTTTTAACTCCGGGAGAACTGTGTTCACAAATTGATGCTCTGTTCCCCTGGGGCTGCAGCTGAAACATTAAATCCTACTGAAATATTCATATGTGAGTGCATTTAGCTGAAAGCAATTGATGTGCTGCTCCCTGGAGAATGGATGGTAATGTTGCAGCCAGGGGCCCAGGCCCCCACACTCTGGCTGTCAGACACCCTAAAGTACCACACTCTGGTCAGAGCCATTGAGATGTATGGTCAGGAATTGACTGCCTACCGGGTCAGAGTATGGTGGAAAGGGTTCCGGGGGATTGGGGCTCAGTTTGTGGTTCTGGTGTTGGTCACTTATGGTCACAGCAACTTGGTTCACCAGACTACTGGTTAGGAGAGCCTTCTCGTAAGGCTGTGGTCATAGGGATTCTCTGATGGCCACGCTGTGTATTTCTGTGTGCAAACACGCATCGTCTTCTCATTTTAAGTTGTTGAAAAGTAATGGTTAAATCAATAGTCTTTACATATCATATTGTGTCCAAACCTTTTCATTCATTTGGTTGAGACTGATTTTTTTTTCAGAATATATTTTTTTGTTCTCCCTACAATAAACACTCTGTTTATTAAAACTTGAAAGCTGATTTATTTTATTTATTTATGTATCATGTCTGTGTAGTATTATTGCAAAAATATACATTTTTTGTTATATGAATTACATTTTTGATATTACATTATTATATACTGACTGGCCATTTTATGTTGTGTTTTATTTCCAGGAACTCTACATCGCAGTGGGCATCTCTGGAGCTATTCAGCACCTGGCTGGGATGAAGAACAGCAAGGCACACAACATCACACACATCAAACTAAGCAGTCTAAATAAGCTAGTGGTATTATTGTGGTATGGCTGTGTTATTACTTGTGGATAATTCTTCACATTTAAACAAATGTAAAATAGATTTGTTCTACTGATTTTCAAAACATTTATTTGAGGATGCAAGATATTCAGAGTAGTTTTTCTAGTGCTCCAAACAAAATACAGGATGTGTTTTATACAGCAAGATGTTTTTTAAAATGTAACAATGTTTCCCTAAAGAAGTCGTGCTTTTTAAAACAGTTTTTTGCTGATTCTTGCTGTCGCAAGTCATGCATAAGTACATGTAGTTATGGAGCTTGTGCGTCTGATTGCTAAATTAGTGTAGATTATTTTATTAAATTCTTCTGAGCTCTTTGTGATGTAGCGCCTTGTCACCAGGAGAGTGATAAATACGTCTCACCCTCATGTTTATGACAATTTCATGTAGCTAAGCTTATTCTACCGCCTTTTATGGAATTTGCACTAGTGATGGATTAACAAGTAAAGATATACATACAGTAAAACAATGGGGATACTGAATAAATGTCATATTGATTTAAAATAAATTGTATTAATGTAAAAACATGTATTAATTAATAAAAAAAACATTTTCAACTCTTTGAAACTGACTGACTCATTTTGAAGATAAAAAAACAATAATTTGATATCTTCAAGTAATCTGAAAGTATAAAGATCACCCATTCCAATAATCAGTCCAGTTAACACTGTTACTGTATAGGCTGATTTGAAAAAGCCAAAATGGGTGTCATACAACTGCCCCAATTTACCTCATTAATAGTATTACAGCAATTCACTCTTTCAGACTGTCTATATATGAGGAGGATTTGAATGAACTTGGTCAGAGTACTTTTTCTTATTTGTATTCCTATATTTTCACTGTCGTTGACCCACTTTTACAACAAGTGGAGGGCAGAATACGTCTTTCCCTGGAAGAGAACTGTTTTATGTAAATGTAAAATGGAGAAACACTTTCGTAGCCATGACAACAGTCTCCTGAGTGGATTTCTTCCACCAAGGCGAGCTATCTGCTCCGGGATCCCGTGCACTTAAGAAGTGTTTTAAAAGGGAACCTGAAGAAGCTTTTTAAAGAATTATATATAATTTATTTGTATTTTCTCTCTCTTGCTTCAGAGCTTCTTAAGAGGAGAGTAGAGTGTGTGGGATGTGTTCTGAATGTGTCAGACCACAGTATTATGTACTATTATGCAGCCATAGTCCCATATCTATTTGTTTTGTATGAAATTTACTCTACTTCTACGTATATCCAGCCGCTTCATGTCACGGAGCTGTTTATAAAATCACTTTCATCCACTTAAAACAAACACATTCATATGTGACATCACTTAAGTGCAGCTAATTTGGGTTTGTATGTTTGCTGCTTTAACAAGCTATGCAATATGTCATGAAAGCATAGTGTGTGTATATAACACGTGAGAGAGTAGTAAGGGATGGTAATACAACTTTATTTCATTTAGTTTTTTGTATTTTTTATTTTGACTTAATTTTGATTCTCATCATAGTGACTGATATTGTCCTAATGCCTGATGCTGACTCACTGCTTTAGGATGTGGATCAACAGTTTACATAGCAATGTATCTTTAATTTATGATTTAAGTGTTTGGTTTAGCCTCCATTAAAATTCTGAGGCAATCCATGTACAGTATGCACACCGCCTTGCATTTTCATTCAGAGGACAGGTTAGTACATGTACTGAGACCAACTGTGACACGTGTTTTTGTGTTTCATTTCTAGATAATCGTTGCCGTCAACAAAGATCCAGAGGCACCTATTTTCCAGGTAGCTGAATACGGTTTGGCGGAGGATCTCTTCAAGGTAAGACTGTCAATGATGACATGATTAGATATTGTGATATTAAAGGTGTGAAATGAATCCCTATATGGAGGTAAATATTTAGTTAATCTTAAGGAGGTGGACCTAGATCTTCAGCATTGGCTAAATGAAGTATTGTACACCACACCCTGTATAGGTTTAGTAAAGTGCTTATCTGAGTGTTATCCAAGTCAACACTGATACACTGGATCTAACCTGTATGGTGCCCAGTATTTCTAATTCATGACAGCATTTAAAGAGTCAGTGTTCATGTACTTGAGATCTGCTTAGTCCTGATGGGTAAATTGTGGTGAGGAGTCTTGAGGGAAATATCCCTCATGCCATCGTTACAGATCCCTGTCACACCCTGTCCATCTCTCCTTTAAGAGTCATTCTTCTAGTACCCCCAGGAGGATTTAAAATAGGTTTATTAATACGATGTGTATTTGTTATATTAATAATATGGACCTTATTCTACCAAAAGTGGTTTCCTGATAAAAGCAAACATAACATTGGTTTTGGTTGAATTAGGTCCTTAATTAGCTATAAATTATTATAAACTGGGTGGTTCAAGACCTGAATGCTGATTAGCTGACAGCCATTGTATATCAGACAGTATACCACGGGTATGAAAAAAAACATGTATTTTTAGTACTCTAATTACGTTGGTAACCAGTTTTATAATAGCAATAAGGCACCTCAGGGGTTTGTTGTATATGGCCAATATACCACCGCTAAGGGCTATATCCAGGCACTCCGCATTGCGTCGTGCATAAGAACATCTCTTAGCCGTGGTATATTGGCCATATACCACACCCCCTCGTGGCTTGTTGCTTAAGTATACCATAGCAAAACATATTTGAAAAAACACAAGAAAGAGGTGATATCTCAGATATCCTCCTCAGTTAATGACGCTGTAATAAGACACATCAACGACTGATCGACTAATGTTAATGCATTTAAACTGACTCCCTCTGAGCCTTTATTCAAACATTTCAATTATTAAGGGAAATGTCTAATGGTCACTGTTAATTCACTCTTCTTCTCCTCTGATTGTGACATTGAGGCACTTCCTGGTTCACTAGAGACCTCCCGCAAGCCATTTCCTGTCTGATCAGAGGCCCAGGCTGTCAGTTAGTTGCTCATTAAAAGTATTCCTGTGTAATAATGTCATTGTAAAAGCATTTTGTGACAACTGCTTAGGTACAAGGGGTTCTATAAATGAGTTTGATAAAATTAATTGAATAGTTAGGTTTATCATTATAAATCATTAAAAGACACCTTCCATTTGCCGTTCAGTCTTAAATAATGGGGATTCATTAGCTTGGTGGTGTAGCCACCTATTTGACCTGTTTTAAAGGCAATGTTAATGTCTGGTTTTCCCTCTCATACATTTGCATATTATTCAGTTGTTTAATCTCAGAAAGCAAAACTTCTAGAGACCTTGTGGCTTACTGAGTTGTGCCTTATTCAGTTACAATCTGTTAACTAGGTTTCTGGGATTAGCCTAAAATAACACTGAGTGAAATCATGTTTAAATGAATATGCAGTTGAGTTCTTACTCTCTCCGACTGTAAACATTTCTCTGTTGAGTGCCTGAATCCAAACCTGGTAAATCAGTTATTGTGATTGATAGAATAGGAACCATTTGGAACTGTATATTACTCCACCTAATGAAAAAGCAGATGTACTGAATTATTGAACTCGTGAATGTATCAGTGGATAGTTCATGAGAGGACCTCCTGCTCAGAGAGTAACTTCCACTCCTCAACCTTAACAGGAACTACCTGATAGTTAAACTAAGGGAACTGCCTGGTGTTGGCTTTCATAATGTTCCTCTTCACCTATTCACTCCTAATTGACATGCTCAGGTAACTTTGGCAGGGCTCAACGCCACAGGGTTCCAGGCAGCATTTCTACCCTCTAGTTTAGGCATAAAGACGGAGGTGGCAGATCCAGATCCAGTGCCCAAGCTTTGCCAGACTCTTCAAGAGGGACCCTTTGTGAGAAGTGAAAGCCTAGTGGCTTTTTCCATTTGTTTGGCTCATCATTTATTAACCAGTGTCGTTGCGTGTGATCGGCCGGTGTTGGTGACGAGGTGTTTAAGTTAGTAATATTCTGCTGAAGTGATGTTGAAGTAGAGATAATAATAACAGGCAGGTCCAGAACTGTGACAATAGTTCTCATCTTACCTGTGTTTACATACACTCTGATTTCAGATAACAGTCAAAAACAATGGATGTGTCTTTTGTCGTTGTTGCCAATGAAACTGTCAGGGGTATGAGAACTGTTTGTACTTGTCGGCTGTTCCTGAGATGACTGCAGCTTTGAAGAAGTGATCGCCATCATGATCCAACCAAGATCCTATAATACTCCAAAATCTGAAGATGAAACATTAACCAATTATAACCTGCCAGTTTTAACTACCCAAAAGAAAATCCTGCCTTAAACTGCATTTCATGCTTCTTGTGCATTTTGAAATAGGTGCTTAAAATGTCTAGATCTAATACATATTTTATTGTGATATATTTTTCATGAATAATAAAGCTAGTAGATATGCTACAATGTCTCACAACTTGTTCCTTTCGATTTGTTTTTGTTGAGGATTTGAAATCTGATCAAGTGGATGTTTGGGCTTTCCTTTTTGGAAAGCTACAGTATCAGAATAATACACTGTTACATTTGCGGTGGATAATGGTGATATATATCATGGTGGATAATAGTGTTATATATCACGGTGGATAATGGAAAGCTACAGTATCAGAATAATACACTGTTATATCACAGTGGATAATGGTGTTATATATCACAGTGGATAATAGGGTTATATATCACAGTGGATAATGGTGTTATATATCACGGTGGATAATAGTGTTATATATCACAGTGGATAATGGTGTTATATATCACGGGGGATAATAGTGTTATATATCACAGTGGATAATGGTGTTATATATCACAGGGAATAATAGTGTTATATATCACAGTGGATAATGGTGTTATATATCACGGTGGATAATAGTGTTATATATCACGGTGGATAATGGTGTTATATATCACGGTGGATAATAGTGTTATATATCACGGTGGATAATAGTGTTATATATCACAGTGGATAATGGTGTTATATATCACGGTGGATAATAGTGTTATATATCACAGTGGATAATGGTGTTATATATCACGGTGGATAATAGTGTTATATATCACGGTGGATAATGGTGTTATATATCACGGTGGATAATAGGGTTATATATCACGGTGGATAATGGTGTTATATATCACAGTGGATAATGGTGTTATATATATAATAATGGGGATAATAGTGTTATATATCACAGTGGATAATGGTGTTATATATCACAGTGGATAATGGTGTTATATATCACGGGGATAATGGTGTTATATATCACGGGGATAATAGTGTTATATATCACAGTGGATAATGGTGTTATATATCACAGTGGATAATAGTGTTATATATCACAGTGGATAATGGTGTTATATATCACAGTGGATAATAGTGTTATATATCACAGTTGATAATAGTGTTATATATCACGGTGGATAATGGAAAACTACAGTATCAGGATAATAGTGTTATATATCACGGTGGATAATGGTGTTATATATCACGGTGGATAATAGTGTTATATATCACGGTGGATAATGGAAAACTACAGTATCAGGATAATAGTGTTATATCACAGTGGATAATGGAAAGCTACAGTATCAGGATAATAGTGTTTTATCACAGTGGATAATGGAAAGCTACAGTATCAGGATAATGGTGTTTTATCACAGTGGATAATGGTGTTATATATCACGGTGGATAATAGGGTTATATATCACGGTGGATAATGGAAAGCTACAGTATCAGGATAATAGTGTTATATATCACAGTGGATAATGGAAAGCTACAGTATCAGGATAATAGTGTTATATAATCATGGTGGATAATGGAAAGCTACAGTATCAGGATAATAGTGTTATATAGCACAGTGGATAATAGTGTTATATATCATGGTGGATAATAGTGTTATATATCATGGTGGATAATGGAAAGCTACAGTATCAGGATAATAGTGTTATATATCACGGTGCATAATAGTGTTAAATATAACGGTGGATAATGGAAAGATACAGTTTCAGGATAAGTGTTATATCACAGTGTATAACGGTGTTATATATCACGGTGGATAATGGAAAGCTACAGTGTCAGGATAATAGTGTTATATATCACGGTGGATAATGGAAAGCTACAGTATCAGGATAAGTGTTATATATCACGGTGGATAATGGAAAGCTACAGTATCAGGATAAGTGTTATATATCACGGTGGATAATGGAAAGCTACAGTATCAGGATAAGTGTTATATCACGGTGTATAACGGTGTTATATATCACAGTGGATAATGGAAAGCTACAGTATCAGGATAATAGTGTTATATATCACGGTGGATATTGGTGTTATATATCACAGTGGATAATAGTGTTATATATCACAGTTGATAATAGTGTTATATATCACGGTGGATAATGGAAAACTACAGTATCAGGATAATAGTGTTATATATCACGGTGGATAATGGTGTTATATATCACGGTGGATAATAGTGTTATATATCACGGTGGATAATGGAAAACTACAGTATCAGGATAATAGTGTTATATCACAGTGGATAATGGAAAGCTACAGTATCAGGATAATAGTGTTTTATCACAGTGGATAATGGAAAGCTACAGTATCAGGATAATGGTGTTTTATCACAGTGGATAATGGTGTTATATATCACGGTGGATAATAGGGTTATATATCACGGTGGATAATGGAAAGCTACAGTATCAGGATAATAGTGTTATATATCACAGTGGATAATGGAAAGCTACAGTATCAGGATAATAGTGTTATATAATCATGGTGGATAATGGAAAGCTACAGTATCAGGATAATAGTGTTATATAGCACAGTGGATAATAGTGTTATATATCATGGTGGATAATAGTGTTATATATCATGGCGGATAATGGAAAGCTACAGTATCAGGATAATAGTGTTATATATCACGGTGCATAATAGTGTTAAATATAACGGTGGATAATGGAAAGATACAGTTTCAGGATAAGTGTTATATCACAGTGTATAACGGTGTTATATATCACGGTGGATAATGGAAAGCTACAGTGTCAGGATAATAGTGTTATATATCACGGTGGATAATGGAAAGCTACAGTATCAGGATAAGTGTTATATATCACGGTGGATAATGGAAAGCTACAGTATCAGGATAAGTGTTATATATCACGGTGGATAATGGAAAGCTACAGTATCAGGATAAGTGTTATATCACGGTGTATAACGGTGTTATATATCACAGTGGATAATGGAAAGCTACAGTATCAGGATAATAGTGTTATATATCACGGTGGATATTGGAAAGCTACAGTATCAGGATAAGTGTTATATCACGGTGGATAATGGAAAGCTACAGTATCAGGATAAGTGTTATATCACGGTGGATAATGGAAAGCTACAGTATCAGGATAATAGTGTTATATATCACAGTGGATAATAGTGTTATATATCACGGTGGATAATGGAAAGCTACAGTATCAGGATAATAGTGTTATATATCACGGTGGATAATGGTGTTATATATCACAGTGGATAATGGAAAGCTACAGTATCAGGATAATAGTGTTATATATCACGGTGGATAATGGAAAGCTACAGTATCAGGACAAGTGTTATATCACGGTGTATAACGGTGTTATATATCACGGTGGATAATGGAAAGCCACAGTATCAGGACAATAGTGTTATATATCACGGTGGATAATGGAAAGCTACAGTATCAGGATAAGTGTTACATATCACGGTGGATAATGGAAAGCTACAGTATCAGGATAATAGTGTTATATATCACGGTGGATAATGGAAAGCTACAGTATCAGGATAAGTGTTATATATCACGGTGGATAATGGAAAGCTACAGTATCAGGATAAGTGTTATATCATGGTGTATAACGGTGTTATATATCACAGTGGATAATGGAAAGCTACAGTATCAGGATAATAGTGTTATATATCACAGTGGATAATAGTGTTATATATCACGGTGGATAATGGAAAGCTACAGTATCAGGATAATAGTGTTATAATGGAAAGCTACATTATCCGGATAATGGTGTTATATATCACGGTGGATAATAGTGTTACATATCACGGTGGATAATGGAAAGCTACAGTATCCGGATAATAGTGTTATCACGGTGGATAGTAGTGTTATATATCACGGTGGATAATAGTGTTATATATCACGGTGGATAATGGAAAGCTACAGTATCCGGATAATAGTGTTATATATCACAGTGGATAATAGTGTTATATATCACGGTGGATAATGGAAAGATACAGTTTCAGGATAAGTGTTATATCACAGTGTATAACGGTGTTATATATCACAGTGGATAATGGAAAGCTACAGTATCAGGATAAGTGTTATATCACAGTGTATAACGGTGTTATATATCACGGTGGATAATGGAAAGCTACAGTATCAGGATAAGTGTTATATCACAGTGTATAACGGTGTTATATATCACAGTGGATAATGGAAAGCTACAGTATCAGGATAAGTGTTACATATCACGGTGGATAATGGAAAGCTACAGTATCAGGATAATAGTGTTATATATCACGGTGGATAATGGAAAGCTACAGTATCAGGATAAGTGTTATATATCACGGTGGATAATGGAAAGCTACAGTATCAGGATAAGTGTTATATCACGGTGTATAACGGTGTTATATATCACAGTGGATAATGGAAAGCTACAGTATCAGGATAATAGTGTTATATATCACGGTGGATAATGGAAAGCTACAGTATCAGGATAATAGTGTTATATATCACGGTGGATAATGGAAAGCTACAGTATCAGGATAATAGTGTTATATATCACGGTGGATAATGGAAAGCTACAGTATCAGGATAAGTGTTATATATCACGGTGGATAATGGAAAGCTACAGTATCAGGATAATAGTGTTATATATCACGGTGGATAATGGAAAGCTACAGTATCAGGATAATAGTGTTATATATCACGGTGGATATTGAAAGCTACAGTATCAGGATAAGTGTTATATCACGGTGGATAATGGAAAGCTACAGTATCAGAATAATAGTGTTATATATCATGGTGGATAATAGTGTTATATATCACGGTGGATAATAGTGTTATATATCACGGTGGATAATGGAAAGCTACAGTATCAGAATAATAGAGTTATATCATGGTGGATAATAGTGTCATTTATCACAGTGGATAATGGAAAGCTACAGTATCAGGATAATAGTGTTATATATCACGGTGGATAATGGAAAGCTACAGTATCAGGACAAGTGTTATATCACGGTGTATACGGTGTTATATATCACGGTGGATAATGGAAAGCCACAGTATCAGGATAATAGTGTTATATATCACGGTGGATAATGGAAAGCTACAGTATCAGGATAAGTGTTACATATCACGGTGGATAATGGAAAGCTACAGTATCAGGATAATAGTGTTATATATCACGGTGGATAATGGAAAGCTACAGTATCAGGATAAGTGTTATATATCACGGTGGATAATGGAAAGCTACAGTATCAGGATAAGTGTTATATATCACGGTGGATAATGGAAAGCTACAGTATCAGGATAAGTGTTATATCACGGTGTATAACGGTGTTATATATCACAGTGGATAATGGAAAGCTACAGTATCAGGATAATAGTGTTATATATCACGGTGGATAATGGAAAGCTACAGTATCAGGATAAGTGTTAACGGTGTTATATATCACAGTGGATAATGGAAAGCTACAGTATCAGGATAAGTGTTACATATCACGGTGGATAATGGAAAGCTACAGTATCAGGATAATAGTGTTATATATCACGGTGGATAATGGAAAGCTACAGTATCAGGATAAGTGTTATATATCACGGTGGATAATGGAAAGCTACAGTATCAGGATAAGTGTTATATCACGGTGTATAACGGTGTTATATATCACAGTGGATAATGGAAAGCTACAGTATCAGGATAATAGTGTTATATATCACGGTGGATAATGGAAAGCTACAGTATCAGGATAATAGTGTTATATATCACGGTGGGTAATGGAAAGCTACAGTATCAGGATAATAGTGTTATATATCACGGTGGATATTGGAAAGCTACAGTATCAGGATAAGTGTTATATCACGGTGGATAATGGAAAGCTACAGTATCAGGATAATAGTGTTATATATCACGGTGGATAATGGAAAGCTACAGTATCAGGATAATAGTGTTATATATCACGGTGGATATTGGAAAGCTACAGTATCAGGATAAGTGTTATATCACGGTGGATAATGGAAAGCTACAGTATCAGGATAATAGTGTTATATATCACGGTGGATAATAGTGTTATATATCACGGTGGATAATAGTGTTATATATCACGGTGGATAATGGAAAGCTACAGTATCAGGATAATAGTGTTATATATCACGGTGGATAATGGTGTTATATATCACAGTGGATAATGGAAAGCTACAGTATCAGGATAATAGTGTTATATATCACGGTGGATAATGGAAAGCTACAGTATCAGGACAAGTGTTATATCACGGTGTATAACGGTGTTATATATCACGGTGGATAATGGAAAGCCACAGTATCAGGATAATAGTGTTATATATCACGGTGGATAATGGAAAGCTACAGTATCAGGATAAGTGTTACATATCACGGTGGATAATGGAAAGCTACAGTATCAGGATAATAGTGTTATATATCACGGTGGATAATGGAAAGCTACAGTATCAGGATAAGTGTTATATATCACGGTGGATAATGGAAAGCTACAGTATCAGGATAAGTGTTATATATCACGGTGGATAATGGAAAGCTACAGTATCAGGATAAGTGTTATATCACGGTGTATAACGGTGTTATATATCACAGTGGATAATGGAAAGCTACAGTATCAGGATAATAGTGTTATATATCACGGTGGATAATGGAAAGCTACAGTATCAGGATAATAGTGTTATATGTCACGGTGGATAATGGAAAGCCACAGTATCAGGATAATAGTGTTATATATCACGGTGGATAATGGAAAGCTACAGTATCAGGATAAGTGTTACATATCACGGTGGATAATGGAAAGCTACAGTATCAGGATAATAGTGTTATATATCACGGTGGATAATGGAAAGCTACAGTATCAGGATAAGTGTTATATATCACGGTGGATAATGGAAAGCTACAGTATCAGGATAAGTATTATATATCACGGTGGATAATGGAAAGCTACAGTATCAGGATAAGTGTTATATCACGGTGTGTAACGGTGTTATATATCACGGTGGATAATGGAAAGCCACAGTATCAGGATAATAGTGTTATATATCACGGTGGATAATGGAAAGCTCCAGTATCAGGATAATAGTGTTATATGTCACGGTGGATAATGGAAAGCCACAGTATCAGGATAATAGTGTAGCTCAGTTGGTAGAGCATGGCGCTTGTAACGCCAGGGTAGTGGGTTCGATTCCCGGGACCACCCATACGTAGAATGTATGCACACATGACTGTAAGTCGCTTTGGATAAAAGCGTCTGCTAAATGGCATATATTATATTATTTATTATATTATATCACGGTGGATAATGGAAAGCTACATTATCAGGATAATAGTGTTATATATCACAGTGGATAATAGTGTTATATATCACGGTGGATAATGGAAAGCTACAGTATCAGGATAATAGTGTTATATATCACGGTGGATAATAGTGTTATATATCATGGTGGATAATAGTGTTATATATCACGGTGGATAATGGAAAGCTACAGTATCAGGATAATAGTGTTATATGTCACGGTGGATAATGGAAAGCTACAGTATCAGGACAAGTGTTATATCACGGTGTGTAACGGTGTTATATATCACGGTGGATAATGGAAAGCCACAGTATCAGGATAATAGTGTTAAATATCACGGTGGATAATGGAAAGCTACAGTATCAGGATAACTGTTATATCACGATATCACGTTGGTTAATGGAAAGCTACAGTATCAGGATAATGGTGTTATATCACAGTGGATAATGGAAAGCTACAGTATCAGGATAATAGTGTTATATATCACAGTGGATATTGGAAAGCTACAGTATCAGGATAATAGTGTTATATATCACGGTGGATAATAGTGTTATATATCACGGTGGATAATAGTGTTATATATCACGGTGGATATTGGAAAGCTACAGTATCAGGATAATGGTGTTATATATCATGGTGGATAATGGAAAGCTACAGTATCAGGATAATAGTGTTATATATCACGGTGGATAATAGTGTTATATATCATGGTGGATAATGGCGTTATATATCACAGTGGATAATGGAAAGCTACAGTATCCGGATAATAGTGTTATATATCACGGTGGATAATGGAAAGCTACAGTATCCGGATAATAGTGTTATATATCACGGTGGATAATGGAAAGCTACAGTATCAGGATAATAGTGTTATATATCACGGTGGATAATGGAAAGCTACAGTATCAGGATAATAGTGTTATATATCACGGTGGATAATAGTGTTATATATCACGGTGGGTAATAGTGTTATATATCACGGTGGATAATGGAAAGCTACAGTATCAGGATAATAGTGTTATATATCACGGTGGATAATGGAAAGCTACAGTATCAGGATAATAGTGTTATATATCACGGTGGATAATAGTGTTATATATCACGGTGGGTAATAGTGTTATATATCACGGTGGATAATGGAAAGCTACAGTATCAGGATAATAGTGTTATATATCACGGTGGATAATAGTGTTATATATCACGGTGGATAATGGAAAGCTACAGTATCAGGATAATAGTGTTATATATCACGGTGGATAATAGTGTTATATATCACGGTGGATAATGGAAAGCTACAGTATCAGGATAATAGTGTTATATGTCACGGTGGATAATGGAAAGCTACAGTATCAGGATAATAGTGTTATATGTCACGGTGGATAATGGAAAGCTACAGTATCAGGATAATAGTGTTATATATCACGGTGGATAATGGAAAGCTACAGTATCAGGATAATAGTGTTATATAATCACGGTGGATAATGGCACATTTAAGAATGACAAAGAAAATCAGTGTGTTTCAAAATGTTGTATAGTTTCTGAATGAACACTGAAGTGCTCAATTACACTATATCAAAGGATATCTAATTACATGCTCAATTACACTATCTCAAATGATATCTAATTAAGTGCTCAATTACACCATATCAAAGGATATCTAATTACGTGCTCAATTACACTATCTCAAAGGATATCTAACTTAGTGCTCAATTACACCATATCAAAGGATATCTAACTTAGTACTCAATTACACCATATCAAAGGATATCTAATTACGTGCTCAATTACACTATCTCAAAGGATATCTAACTTAGTGCTCAATTACACCATATCAAAGGATATCTAATTACGTGCTCAATTACACTATCTCAAAGGATATCTAACTTAGTGCTCAATTACACCATATCAAAGGATATCTAATTACGTGCTCAATTACACTATCTCAAAGGATATCTAACTTAGTGCTCAATTACACCATATCAAAGGATATCTAACTTAGTGCTCAATTACACCATATCAAAGGATATCTAATTACGTGCTCAATTACACTATCTCAAAGGATATCTAACTTAGTGCTCAATTACACCATATCAAAGGATATCTAATTACGTGCTCAATTACACTATATCAAAGGATATCTAACTTAGTGCTCAATTACACCATATCAAAGGATATCTAATTACGTGCTCAATTACACTATGTCAAAGGATATCTAACTTAGTGCTCAATTACACCATATCAAAGGATATCTAATTACGTGCTCAATTACACTATCTCAAAGGATATCTAACTTAGTGCTCAATTACACCATATCAAAGGATATCTACTTAAAAATGCAATATTTATTAAGACATACACGCCAAGCGTTTCTTCCGCTAACCCCTAAGTAGAGGAAAAGCATTGTCTCAAAGGAGGGTGGTGTGATTGTTCAGCTGGAAATACAACGCTACATCAGCTCTTATTGAAACCCATAATGACTTCACATGATCCAGGTCCTCAAATAACATGAGACCCAACCCCCACTTTACTCTCCCCATGTCTTCATGAATACTTCTGAAACACTTAGGCCTGCTTGATTGAAGCCTTGGTTGTTATTAATTAACAATTAAACATATCATTTACTTGTAAACACTTGACAAGCAACAAAATGGGTAGTTTATGTCCTAAATTAATTATTTGATCGAAAGTTAATTACGGGATTTAATCCTCATTACCAGACATTTGTAATGACAAACCTCGTTAACCAATTACATTTTTGTTGTGACAGGTCTCTCCAATGTTAATAGATATGAATAATTTATTTCATTTCAGAGCGATATGCAAATAAGTTGACAGTTGCTAATGCAAAAGTGTTGTAGGGTGATGTAGAGTGTGGAGCCAATGGGAAGGCTCAGTCATATCTGATAAAGAGCCCACATGTAAAACAAACTCATTCATATTAATGTAGAGGATTCTATCTCGAATACATCATAGTACTTTTTGGTTTGGTATGTATTCTACTGTGTCATTTCATGTATTGCTTTGTAAAGGGCATCCATATATACATCATATCCCTTGGTAAATGCAACTAATGAATATTAGACTGAATATGAAAATCTCTGCTACCAATGTACAAAATATTAAAATTGAAAATGGCATGGCTCATGTACAACTGAAAGCAATAAAATGGGACCACAGTATTGTTAATGTTACAAAGGTTTATTTATTATTTGAATGGCACCACCTGCAATTTGACAATGAGTTCCCCACATATTAAGTTTACAAAACATCTGTAAAGATTAAAGTGCACAGGATTGGCTTGTTCAGGCTGCAGATCTTTTAAAGAAAGGTTCATGCTACCAGCACTCCAATCTAAAACATCAACCCTCCATCACAGCTCATAATCAGATTCACATGCTTTTCCTACTGTACCTCTTGGGATCCTTTAGGGCCATTCACTACCTATCCTCATACTTTTAATTCCTCCGTCATTTCTTCAATTGCCTGTTCTTGTATCTGGCTAGAAAATGCCAGGCTTGATATGGTTGATGTTCCTCTACTTCAATACAAACCTCTTTATCTCTGTTATAGAAAGACAAAAGTATAGTAAGAAAGTGTCTGTTTATTTGGCACAGACAGTTTGTCCAGAGAAAGCACCCTGTGGCTTGGTTGTTAGAGCAGAGAGAACTGCACAGTTACAGTAGCTAATACAAATCAAATGAAAGCAAAAACACCACCCACTCCCACTCCCACCCAACTTAGAGAAATCCCATGTCAAATCTGTCTTGTCGTTAACATAGGAACACTTGAATAGGCTTGTTCTGTAAAGGCTTGAATATGGCCCATTGCTGGTTTTATTTCAAACTGTTTTGTTTCACATTTGGGGCCCCATTTAAAGTGGGATTTCCTGGTGATGGTTCTTTCTAGGCCCACAGGTCTCCTCTGTCCTCATTGGGTCATTGTTGTGCAAATGGGGCATTATTCAAAGTCATCCCAAGATTGAGGTTGAGGAGGGCTGTCTGTCTGTCTCTGTCCGGAGCCCCACAGAGAAGGGAAGACTAACATGAGAGTGGTAGCCTAGCCCCAGATCTGTCTGTCTCTGTCCGGAGCCCCACAGAGAAGGGAAGACTAACATGAGAGCGGTTAGCCTAGCCCCAGATCTGTCTGTCTGTCTCTGTCCGGAGCCCCACAGAGAAGGGAGGACTAACATGAGAGCGGTAGCCTAGCCCCAGATCTGTTTGTCTGTCTCTGCCTACGGAGCTGTGAGGGGAACGGCACCTCAGTACCTCCAGGCTCTGATCAGGCCCTACACCCAAACAAGGGCACTGCGTTCATCCACCTCTGGCCTGCTCGCCTCCCTACCACTGAGGAAGTACAGTTCCCGCTCAGCCCAGTCAAAACTGTTCGCTGCTCTGGCCCCCCAATGGTGGAACAAACTCCCTCACGACGCCAGGACAGTGGAGTCAATCACCACCTTCCGGAGACACCTGAAACCCCACCTCTTTAAGGAATACCTAGGATAGGATAAAGTAATCCTTCTCACCCCCCCCCCCTTAAAAGATTTAGATGCACTATTGTAAAGTGGCTGTTCCACTCGATGTCATAAGGTGAATGCACCAATTTGTAAGTCGCTCTGGATAAGAGCGTCTGCTAAATGACTTAAATGTAATGTTAAATGTCTCTGTCCGGAGCCCCACAGATAAGGGAAGACTAACATGAGAGCGGTAGCCTAGCCCCAGATCTGTCTGTCTCTGTCCGGAGCCCCACAGAGAAGGGAAGACTAACATGAGAGCAGTAGCCTAGCCCCAGATCTGTCTGTCTGTCTCTGTCTGGAGCCCCACAGAGAAGGGAAGACTAACATGAGAGCGGTAGCCTAGCCCCAGATCTGTCTGTCTCTGTCCGGAGCCCCACAGAGAAGGGAAGACTAACATGAGAGCGGTAGCCTAGCCCCAGATCTGTCTGTCTCTGTCCGGAGCCCCACAGAGAAGGGAAGACTAACATGAGAGCGGTAGCCTAGCCCCAGATCTGTCTGTCTCTGTCCGGAGCCCCACAGAGAAGGGAAGACTAACATGAGAGCGGTAGCCTAGCCCCAGATCTGTCTGTCTCTGTCTGGAGCCCCACAGAGAAGGGAAGACTAACATGAGAGCGGTAGCCTAGCCCCAGATCTGTCTGTCTCTGTCCGGAGCCCCACAGAGAAGGGAAGACTAACATGAGAGCGGTAGCCTAGCCCCAGATCTGTCTGTCTCTGTCCGGAGCCCCAAAGAGAAGGGAAGACTAACATGAGAGCGGTAGCCTAGCCCCAGATCTGTTTGTCTGTCTCTGTCCGGAGCCCCACAGAGAAGGGAAGACTAACATGAGAGCGGTAGCCTAGCCCCAGATCTGTCTGTCTCTGTCCGGAGCCCCACAGAGAAGGGAAGACTAACATGAGAGCGGTAACCTAGCCCCAGATCTGTCTGTCTGTCTCTGTCTGGAGCCCCACAGAGAAGGGAAGACTAACATGAGAGCGGTAGCCTAGCCCCAGATCTGTCTGTCTCTGTCCGGAGCCCCACAGAGAAGGGAAGACTAACATGAGAGCGGTAGCCTAGCCCCAGATCTGTCTGTCTCTGTCCGGAGCCCCACAGAGAAGGGAAGACTAACATGAGAGCGGTAGCCTAGCCCCAGATCTGTCTGTCTCTGTCCGGAGCCCCACAGAGAAGGGAAGACTAACATGAGAGCGGTAGCCTAGCCCCAGATCTGTCTGTCTGTCTCTGTCTGGAGCCCCACAGAGAAGGGAAGACTAACATGAGAGCGGTAGCCTAGCCCCAGATCTGTCTGTCTCTGTCCGGAGCCCCACAGAGAAGGGAAGACTAACATGAGAGCGGTAGCCTAGCCCCAGATCTGTCTGTCTCTGTCCGGAGCCCCACAGAGAAGGGAAGACTAACATGAGAGCGGTAGCCTAGCCCCAGATCTGTCTGTCTCTGTCCGGAGCCCCACAGAGAAGGGAAGACTAACATGAGAGCGGTAGCCTAGCCCCAGATCTGTCTGTCTCTGTCCGGAGCCCCACAGAGAAGGGAAGACTAACATGAGAGCGGTAGCCTAGCCCCAGATTTGTCTGTCTGTCTCTGTCTGGAGCCCCACAGAGAAGGGAAGACTAACATGAGAGTGGTAGCCTAGCCCCAGATCTGTCTGTCTCTGTCCGGAGCCCCACAGAGAAGGGAAGACTAACATGAGAGCGGTAGCCTAGCCCCAGATCTGTCTGTCTCTGTCCGGAGCCCCACAGAGAAGGGAAGACTGACATGAGAGCGGTAGCCTAGCCCCAGATCTGTCTGTCTCTGTCCGGAGCCCCACAGAGAAGGGAAGACTAACATGAAAGCGGTAGTCTAGCCCCAGATCTGTCTGTCTCTGTCCGGAGCCCCACAGAGAAGGGAAGACTAACATGAGAGCGGTAGCCTAGCCCCAGATCTGTCTGTCTGTCTCTGTCCGGAGCCCCACAGAGAAGGGAGGACTAACATGAGAGCAGTAGCCTAGCCCCAGATCTGTCTGTCTCTGTCCGGAGCCCCACAGAGAAGGGAAGACTAACATGAGAGCGGTAGTCTAG